>NW_019942566.1:45208-47499 GCF_002910315.2 Salvelinus sp. IW2-2015 | reverse complement strand
AGACGGACGGGAGAGAGAGAAGAGAGAGGGAACGAGAGAAGAGAGAAGAGACGAGAGAGCACGAGGGAGATGGAATGCACGAGAGGAGAGAGATCGAGAGAGCAGAGAGACGAGAGAGAGAGAGGAGGAGAGAGAGATGAGAGACGACGAGAGAGAGAGAGAGAGAGAGAGAGGGTGGGCTAGAGGCAGAGGCAAGAAAAAGCGAGCGAAATAATGCCAAAAACATCAAATAAAGACATAATGTCAAAATTCTTAACAAAGAATTTCTGCACCCTCTCTCTCTCTCTCTCTCTCTGCATCCATCTCCCTCTCTCTTTCAATTCAATGTAAGGGCTTTATTGGCATAGGAAACATATGTTTACATTGCTAACGAAAGTGAAATAGATAATAAACAAAAGTGAAATAAACAWCAAAAAGGAAGAGTAAACATTACACCCACAAAAGTTCCAAAATAATAAAGACATTTCAAATGTCATATTATGTGCAAATAGTTCAAGTACAAAAGGGAAAATAAATAACCATAAACATGGGTTGTATTTACAATGGCGTTTGTTCTTCACTGGTTTCCCTTTTCTTGAGAAAGTATTCACCCCCCTTGGCYTTTTTCCTATTTTGTTGCCTTACAACCTGGAATTAAAATAGATTTTTTGGGGGTTCGTATCATTTGATTTACACAACATGCCTACCACTTTAAAAATGCAAAATATTTTTTATTGTGAAACAAACAAGAAATAAGACAAAAAACAGAAAACTTGAACGTGCATAACTATTCACCCCTCCAAAGTCAATACTTTGTAGAGCCACCTTTTGCAGCAATTACAGCTGCTAGTATCTTGGGGTATATCTCTATAAGCTTGGCAACATCTAGCCACTGGGATTTTTGCCCATTCTTCAAGGCAAAACTGCTCCAACTCCTTCAAGTTGGATGGGTTCCGCTGGTGTACAGCAATCTTTAAGTCATACCACAGATTCTCAATTGGATTGAGGTCTGGGATTTGACTAGGCCATTCCAAGATATTTAAATGTTTCCCCTTAAACCATTCAAGTGTTGCTTTAGCAGTATGCTTAGGGTCATTGTCCTGCTGGAAGGTGAACCTCCRTCCCAGTCTCAAATCTATGGAAGACTGAAACAGGTTTCCCTCAAGAATTTGCCTGTATTTAGTGCCATCCATCATTCCTTAAAKTCTGACCAGTTTCCCAGTCTCTGCTGATGAAAAACATCCCCACAGAATGATGCTGCCACAACCATGCTTCACTGTGGGGATGGTATTCTCGGGGTGATGAGAGCTGTTTGGTTTGCTCCTGAAATAGCATTTTCCTTGAAGGCCAAAAAGCTAAATGTTGGTCTCATCTGACCAGAGTACCTTCTTCCATATGTTTGTGGAGTCTCCCACATGCCTTTTGGCGAACACCAAACGTGTTTGCTTATTTTCTTCTTTAAGCAATGGCTTTTTTCTGGCCACTCTTCCGTAAAGCCCAGCTCTGTGGAGTGTACGGCTTAAGGTGGTCCTTTGGACAGATACTCCAACCTCCACTATGGAGCTTTGCAGCTCCTTCAGGGTTATCTTTGGTCTCTTTGTTGCCTCTCTGATTAATGCCCTCCTTGCCTGGTCCGTGAGTTTTGGTGGGCGGCCCGCTATCTGTACAAACAATAAACGCCAAGTATAAACCACCATGGGACCACACAGCCCGTCATACTGCCTCAGAAGGAGGACGCGTTCTGTTCAAAGGACAACAGCAAAGGACCTTGTGAAGACGCTGGGAGGAAACAGGCTACAAAAGTATCTATATCCACAGTAAAACGAAGTAACCTATTATCCAGACATAACCTGAAAAAGCCGCACAGCAAGAAGAATCCGCTGCCCTCCAAAACCGCATAAAAAAAGGCAGACTACGTGTTGCAAACTGCATGGGGGACAAAGATCTGTTACTTATTGGAGAAAATGTCCCTCTGTCTTATGAAAGCAAAACAAACTGTTTTTGGCCATAATGACATCATTATGTTCTGAGGGGAAACAAGGGGAAGCTGTACCAAACCTGAAGACGACAGCATATCCCCAACCATGAAGCACGGCGGAGCACGCATCATGTTGTGGGGTGCTTGCTGCAGGATGGACTGGGTGCACGTTCACAAAAATAGGATGGCATCATGACGGCAGGAAATCTATGGTGATATAGTGAAGCAACATCTCAAGACATCAAGTCAGAAGTTAAAGCTTGTCGCAAAATGGCTGTCTTCCCAAAATGGACAATGACCCCCAAGCATACTTACAAAGTTGCTGGCAAAATGG
>NW_019942566.1:40824-44454 GCF_002910315.2 Salvelinus sp. IW2-2015 | reverse complement strand
TGAACGTGGTACCTTCAGGCATTTGGAAATTGCTCCCAAGGATGAACCAGACTTGTGGAGGTCTACAATATTTTGTCTGAGGTCTTGGCTGATTTTATTTTGATTTTCCCATGATGTCAAGCAAAGAGACACTGAGTTTGAAGATAGGCCTTGAAATACATCCACAGGTACACCTCCAATTGACTCAAATGATGTCAATTAGCCTATCAGAAGCTTCACCATGACATAATTTTCTGGAATTTTCCAAGCTGTTAAAAGGCACAGTCAACTTARTGTATGTAAACTTCTGACCCACTGGAATTGCGATACAGGGACTAATAAGTGAAATAATCTGTCTGTAAACAATTTTTGGAAAAATGACTTGTGTCATGCACAAAGTAGATGTCCTAACCGACTTGCCAAAACTATAGTTTGTTAACAAGAAATTTGTGGAATGGTTGAAAAACGAGTTTTAATGACTCCAACCTAAGTGTATGTAAACTTCCGACTTCAACTGTATATACTGAGATCATKTGACAGATCATGTGACACTTAGATTGCACACAGGTGGACTTTATTTAACTAATTATATGACTTCTGGAGGTAATTGGTTGCACCAGATCTTGTTTAGGGGCTTCATTGCAAAGGGGGTGAATACATATTCACGCACCACTTTTCAGCTTTTTATTTTTTAGGATTGTTTGAAACAAGTAATTTTTTCCATTTCACTTCATAAATTTATACTATTTTGTGTATATCCATTACATGAAATCCAAATAAAAATCTATTTAAATTACAGGTTGTAATGCAACAAAATAGGAAAAAGGCCAAGGGGGATGAATACTTTTGCAAGGCATTGTATCTACTGAAATATCTACTGCAGCCCTCATCTGCCACATACAACACCCGTTCTGCCAGTCACATTCTGTTAAAGGTCCCCAAAGCACACACATCCCTGGGTCGCTCCTCTTTTCAGTTCGCTGCAGCTAGCGACTGGATCAAGCTGCAACAAGCACTTAAACTGGACAGTTTAATCTCCATCTCTTCATTCAAAGACTCARTCATGGACACTCTTACTGACAGTTGTGGCTGYTTCGCGTGATGTATTGTTGTCTCTATCTTCTTGCCCTTTATGCTGTTGTCTGTGCCCAATGTTTGTACCATGTGTTGTGCTGCTACCATGTTGTGTTGCTACCATGTTGTTGTTATGTTGTGTTTCTACCATGCTGTGTCGTCATGTGTTGCTGCCTTGCTATGTTGTTCTCTTAGGTCTCTCTTTATGTAGTGTTGTGTCTCTCTTGTTGTGATGTGTGTTTTGTCCTATATTTATATTGTATTTATTTAGTATTTTTAATCCCAGGCACCTGTCCCTACAGGAGGCCTTTTGCCTTTTGGTAGGCCACCATTGTAAATAATAATTAGTTATTAACTGACTTGCCTAGTTAAATAAAGGTTAAATAAAAATAAATAAATACAAATTATTGTGGCAACAGGTCACAAATATTACCGCTGTGATGGCACATTGTGGTATTTCACCCAATAGATATGGGAGTTTTTCAAAATTGGGTTTGTTTTTTATTATTTGTGGGTCTGTGTAATCTAAGGGAAATACGTGTCTCTAGTATGGTCATACAGAGGTTAGGAAGTGCAGCTCAGTTTTCCCCTCATTTTGTGGGCAGTGTGCACATAGGCTGTCTTCTCTCTCTCTCTCTGTCTCTCTCTGTCTCTCGTCTCTCTCTCTCTCTTCTCTCTCTCTCTCGTCTCTCTCTCTCTCTCTCTCTCTCTCAACCTCTCTCCATCTTCCTCTGGCCCTCAGGGCCTTAGCAAGACCTTATGATCCCGGTTGGCAGGCCTAACAGTTCAGCCTAATTTCCCTGGGCTAGTGTCTCTCTCCTCTGTTAAAACGGACATTTCTGCAAAAAAGAGAGAGAAAGAGAGAGACAAGGAGAGAGAAAGAGAGAGACAAGGAGAGTGAAAGAGAGGGAGAAACACAGCTGTCGATCTGCTGGGGGAATAAAGGGGTAATTAGGCTGTTTAATTGGGGTGGTGGTGTGTCCTATCGACCAAGCTAATTCACTATGGAGTGTCCTGGGCTACATCCCAAATGAGACCCTATTCCCTACATAGTGCACTACTTTTGACCAGAGCCCCATTAGATTTGCTGCTGTACACTGTTGGGGTGTGTCAGGTTTAAATTATGCGATTGGCTCATGTTTGGGTTCCTACTGTGAGTGGTTGTCATGGTGACTGTAGTGTAACTGGCCTTTTGACATAGAGTTTTATTGTTATCAATGAGGCCTGGTTGCTGAGCAGCAGTGGGTCAAATGGTTTCACCAATAAAACATCTGATTGTAGTCAGACCTCAGTGGCCTGTCYAGACATCTTATTTATGTGTTTTTAATTTACATTTCAATGTATTATTTTATACCATTTCATATGGAGGGGCACTAGTAATGACCCTGAATTGCAGAAGAGAGCAGAAAATATATCTTGCTCAATTTCTTTCTCTATTGGTAGAGCTGAAGGTCTGTGAAGTTATTGAATTGTCCAGCAATGTGGCAGCAAAGATGGTCTGATTTTGAACCATGAAGCGTTTGTAAGGCCATGATGATATTCAAAATGGAGGAGGTTTGTGTGTGTGATAGGAACTGAAACTCTTGTCTCCTAATCACTTTAACTGTGGATGGATGACTCAGGGATTCTCACATAATTTGACAATGTCTGTTGAACTCTTGACCTCCCATATTTCCCAGAGCTCTTGTTCTGGGCGTCTGGTAGTAGTAGTAGTAGTAGTGTGTGTGACTCTTATTTAAGTTAATGCAATGAAGCTTTTCATTTCCGAAAGTGCTTTTTCCATAGTGACTATGTGTGGTGTGAGCTTGGTGCAGATCCCTTGTCCCAGTGATTCCCATTGAGTGGTCAGAGGATCTGATTGTCCTTAGTGTGCATTGTGTCACAATCAGATCAAGGCCCAGTCATTGTAGCTTCATAAAGATGGCTCCAGGTCCTGATTGGCCTCACGATGTCTATGAAAGAGCAGGCTTGTGGTCTGTCTGTATGACTACAGAGTGTGTTGTGTTACTGTGTCAGTGGAATAGTCTGAAGTTGCAACTAACCACTGTTACAAGGTCCAATACCATTTTCTTCCACCGATAGTTAAGAGTACTATTAAAGGTATGGTAATCTGATCCTAGATCTGTGGTAAAGGGCTATAAGTCTAGTGATGGGAGGGCTAAGGCGTATGCGGAGAAGTCCCCACATAGTGCCAGTAATGCAGCAGGGCCCATATTCACATAGAGTCTCAGAGTGCTGCTCTCGGATCAGTTTTGCCTTTTAGATGATAATATTATAAGAACAGGCAAGATCTAATCGTATATCAGCCCTCCTGCTTTGAGACACAAGCCCAGATATCTGTCCCCGTCTCTCTGAGGTTAGTGCCCCTCTCTCTCACCGTGAGCCCAGCCAAACCAACACAACCAGGAAGTTAGCGTGGGAAGGCCAGAGCGTTGACACAGCACCCCATCCGCTATTTACCCTCTACTGACTTCCATCAGGGAGATAAGTATCACTTTTACAAGTATTAAAAAGGAACCCGTCAGGGCTGAATGGCTGTGTGTGTGTGTGTGTGTGTGTGTGTGTGTGTGTGTGTGT
>NW_019942566.1:24733-40799 GCF_002910315.2 Salvelinus sp. IW2-2015 | reverse complement strand
GTGTGTGTGTGTGTGTGTGACTGTGGTGTGGTGCTGTGTGTGTGTGTGTGTGTGTGTGTGTGTGTGTGTGTGTGTGTGTGTGTGTGTGTGGTGTGTGTGTGTGTGTGTGTGTGTGTGTGTGTGTGTGTGTGTGTTGGTGTGTGTGTGTGTGGTGTGTTTTCCGATAGGGTTGGACCAAGATCCTTTGGCATAGGCTCAGTCCAGTCCAAACCCCTGCATCGTTTCGTTCCAATGAAGCCTTACAAGGTAGCATGAGTCGCAGTGGAAAGAGACAGAGAATGGGAAGAGAGAGAGATGGAGTGAGAGAGGAGGAGAGAGGAGGAAGGAAAGAGAAGAGGAGAGGAATAAGAGAAAGAGTGAGAAGAGAGAGAGGAGAGAGTGAGAGAGAGAGAGAGAGAGGAGAGAGAGAGGGAGAGACGAGAGAAGAGAAGAGAGAGAGAATGAGAGAGAGGATGAGAGAGAGAGAATGAGAAGAGAGATAGAGAGAGAGGAAGGAAGAAGGAAGAAGAGGGTTGCTGGAAGCGTTGAGGGAGGAGTAGTTGGTCCAGGCTGTGGGAGACTTTGTTAACAGTTATATTCAGAGTAGTAATTGAGCACTGAGCCACATTTAAAATGTGCCTCAAGAAGTCCAGTTATTTCACTTGGTGTTACCACTCTGGCAACCACCTCAAATGGATAGAAGATGACATGGTCAAGTGTGTGTGTGTGTGTACATTGTAGAGGTCGACCGATTATGATTTTTCAACGCCGATACCGACAACGATTATTTGAGGAGCCAAAAAAAAGCCGATACTGATTCATCGCCCGATTTATTATATATATATTTGGATATTGACCATTAAACAATACTGAATGAACACTAATTTTAACTAATATAACAGCTACATCAATAAAATCTATTTAATCTCAATAAATAAAGAACAGTCATTGGTTTAAATAATGCAAAAAACAAGTTTGGAGAAGAAAGTAAAGTGGCATAGATGCCATGTAAAAGCTAACGTAGTTCCTGTCAGAACATGAGAACATATGAAAGCGGTGGTTCCTTTTAACATGAAGTCATTCAATATTTCCCCAGGTAAGAAGTTTTAGGTTGTAGTTATATAGGAATTATTGAGGACTATTTTCTCTATACATTATGTATCATCATTACCTATGAGTATTGGATGTTCTAATAGGTACTTTAGTTATAGCCAGCCTAATCTTGGGAGTTGATAGCTGAAGTCATAAACAGCGCAATGCTTGAAGCACAGCGGAGAGCTGTGGCAAATTCAGGAAAGTGCTGTGTTGTGAATGCTTGCGGACCTGCTGCTGCCTACCACCGCTCAGTCAGACTGCTCTATCAAATCTATTTTATAATTAATAGATAATATATAACACACAGATACGAGCCTATAGTCATTTAATTCATGGTCAATCCGGAGAGAAACTAGCATTAGCGAAAACAAAATGGTTGTCGGGGCAGCGGAAAGGACGAACGCCGGGCCGGATGAGGGGCGCGTAGGCGGGGGCATCCAAGAAGTGGGAAAATGCGGTGACAGTGCACAAACCAGCAAGGGGATGGCAGAAGGAGGGACAGGCGGCCAAAGGAAGTGGACTGGGCTTGGGGAGGAAGAAAGGGCTGCACACAGGGCGCAACGAGCAGGCGGCCCAAACGGGCTGCAGGAAGCCGGACGGGCTGGCACAGAACGCAGAGAAGGGACACAATTTGCCCCGAGGGAAAAGAGAGGGATGGTAGCAGGCGAATAGGACGAAATAGGCAGGTGAAAAAGAGATGACGGGGGGAGGGAGGGGTAAGAAAGGCAGGGAGGTGGCAGCGGTGAGGGACACAGGGGGCAACGACAGGGCTGGTGCGGCCGAATGCGCGGGGAAAGCACCCGGGTGGCGGAAGCAGTTAGGCGGGGATGGCAAGGAGAAAGAGGAACAGGCACACCACAAGCGGTGAGATTGCAACACGGCAAAGCGAGAAACAGAAACGAGAATAGCAGCGAACCAGGGGGAGGGGAACGAGTGAGGAGGGGAGAGGGAGGGGGGTGGCGAAAGAGTAAGTGAATGCGATGCGCAGCACCGGACCCTGGGGCCGGTGCGGCAGAACAGGGAGGCAGTCCTGCCCACGCAAGGGCTCCGGTGCGAGGGCAAGGGAAGCGGCCAGAAGCGGGTCCAAAAAGGCCGAGACCGAGGGTGATGAAAAACTGGAAGGCGCCCGAAGGGAAGCGGCCAGTCGAGGAGCTGGCGACCGCGAGTACAGAGGGGGCGTGCCGGGTACCAGGAGCGCCCAGGGACGGGAGGGGGGGGGGTGTGGCGGGGGGGGTGGGGGGGGGCAGCTGACGGCGGTTCAGCGAGCGGGTGGTCAGGGCGGCAGTGGGGCAAGAAGGTGGCAGGCGACTAGTTTCTACTTTTAAAATATATGAAGACCCTTCTCAAAAGGTATGTGAAGATACGGGTGGTGGCGGAGATATCCAAATTATACGAAGGGATAGAGGAGATCACGTCTTGCGGGTGGGGTCTGGGGACACATCCAATTTGTGTCCGCCGTGGGGTGCCACAAGGGCTGAACACATTACAGGACAGGCTATTCGCGACGAACCAGCGGATGCGTGTGGAAAGTAATATTTTACCATCTTCATACACTATATATATTAGCAATTAATTTAATTACCTGCTTTCATTGCCCATATTATTACATAAAAACAATGAGAACCAACACTTAAAAAATCGAAGGTAGTTGAATATCTGTACTGTGTGTAGTAAGGGAGGCTGATATCAACCAAACGGCTCACTGCCGTTGTTGTGTGTTGGTCTGCAATTGATCCATCCGCTATGAAATGGTACAGTCCGACCTTCAACTCGCTGTTTTGGATGTATATTGTAGAACCATTGTATGTTACTGTGTGTAATGTAATAGAATTCCCGAAGATTATGATAGTAACGGGCAACTAATTATGATGAATATCAGACTCTGAATGTTCCCTCATTGTTGTGTGTAGTACATGTGTGTAGTAAGTGTAGGGTGATTCACTCCTGGTTGTCAATGTCGTGTTGGTACTGAATGTGTATTAGTAGGAACTGGGCCGCTGACTCTCATCTCGCTAGGTTGTTAGTTTATACACTGTGGTGTACTTCGGAATCCACGGTCATTTATGCTAGTGCTGTGTAGAAGTACTGTGTTTGTTGTAGTTATTGTTTAACTGTGGATGTGATTCACTTCTGCATGTTGTGGTAGTGCCTTGTACTGTGATTGGTGATAGAAGGGGCAAAGGTAATTTTCAACTCTCTCTGAGACTGGTTTAGTTGTGTGTTACCACTGTGACCCTGCTGAGATATGAATGGCGTATTTCACTCTACTGTGGTTGTTTGTGTGTGTACTGGTGTTATGCACTATCTTAGTTGGAAATGAATTCGAATGGAAGATAGATTTTCACTCCTGGTTGTAGTGTGTTTTAATGATGTGATCTGTGAAATAAGGAATTAGAAGGGTCCGCGTGATAACAAACATAGAAACATAAGGATTGTATGTTACTTAACTTTCAAGCCTCCCCCGGAGAATCTCAAAATCCACATCAAGTATACAACTTATAGTGTCATGTAATGTGATGGGACAGGGCCATTCGTGATTGCACTCCAAACTGGATGTAATACATGTGTTGTATACGTGTACTAGATGTTGTAGAAGGAGGAAGTGATTCCACTCTGCGCTTGTTGTCGTCCGTGTATGTACGTGTGTGGTACCCTGTAAGGGGTAGTGATTCTACTTTCCTGCGTTGTTTGTAGTGATGTACATGTGTGTGTAAGGAGTGAATGTCACTCGGCTGGTTCGTTCTCGTGTGTGGGTGTCCATAGCTGTGTCAGAGGGAAAGTGCCCATGTCCCACTCCTGGTTAGTTGTGATGTTGACATGGTTTATGTGGATACAATAGTGTGAATGTAGGAAGGGAGTGATTCTACATTCGTCTGTGTTGTTGTGGTATAATATATGTGGTATGTAGAAAGGTGAGTGCATTCATCTGCCTCGTTGGTTGGTTGGTATACGCAGCTGTACTGTGTTGTAGAGGAGTCTGATTCACTCCTGGTTGTTGTGTGTTCTTGGTACGGGGTGGCTGTTAGAAAGTGTTGGAGTGGATTCGACTCCTGGTTCTAATAGTGCCTTGAATCCTGTTGTACCTGTTGTCCTGTCTTGTACCTGATCCTAGTAAGGGCGTTTGCATATGCAATCAGCTGTGCTGTAATTTCCGTCGATGTACTTGTTGTTTGACTGTGTGTAGAAAAGGGAAGTTGATTCACTCACTCGGATTCGTGTGTCTGTACTGTGTGTGCTACGGCCATTATAGTAGAGGGTCTGGTGAGAAGTGATTCTACTCCTGTTGTTCGTAGTCGTAGAAGGGATCTAGCTTCACTCAGATGCGTTCAAATAAAGTCGATTCACTCGCTCCTTGTATCTCGTAGATAGTGTTCAGCTTTTTCTTTAATCTCATGTTGTGGTCAGTCAGGGAGTGATTCTACCCGTCTGTAAGCTCGCGTTTGGTTGATGATGTGTTTACTGATGAATTGTAGATAGGATTGACTTCCACTCACTGGGCTAGTGTTAGTTGTTGATGATTGTTTCCATTTGACTATAGATATGTACTGTGTGATATGTGGTGAAGGATTGGGGGACGTAATTCAACATCGGAACACTTGTACCCCTGGTCCGTGGTCTTTTTATAGTTGGTTGTTGAAATAAAAACGAATTGATTACATTGTGTCCATTTAGATAGTGCGACCTAGGCAAAAGCTTCCTCCCGTGTGCTTATCTCACTCTCGGCTGGGTTTTGTTGGTTACTGTAGTAGTGGTGATAGAAGAGTGATTCGACTCGCTGAGATTGTTGTGTGTTATATGTTACTGTGTGTTTTGTAGTCTATGAAGAGCAGTTCTCAGACAATGGTCGTGCCTTCCATTCCCACTTCCCTTGGTGTGCTTTGACTCCGTGGATACAATGTTACTAAAAACGTTGTAGACCAACAGACTGGAAAGATTTTATGATTGTGTGGTAGCAGGGATATAGGTGATATCACTCGTTTACACTAGCGTTTCGCTCTCAGTTGTGTTGCCTACATAATTCAAGATTGACCAATTGATAACTGTGTGCCCTCAGGACAATATTAATTGATAAGAAGCTGAGTAGTACCAGTTTCTCACTCCTGTCGTTTGCGCTATGTGTATGTACTGGGTGGTGGAGAGGAATAAAATAAATATAATTACATTCCTAAGTTCATAAAGTGTGTGTGCTCGAGTGTCTGGATTACTATTACTAGTAGGTGATTGAAGGAGTGATTCACTCTGGTTGTTGTGTTGTGCATAACCTTGTTCATTCTGATCGAATAGATCAATGCAGAGAGGGCTGTGGATTCAACTCTGGGTCGGATATGGTTAGTGTGTGTATAGGACACAACAACCGTGACGTACTGTGATATGTAATAAGGAAGTGATTCACTACACTGGATTGATTGTGGTGAAATCGATATGAACTTGAATAACCATTTGGTGTAGAAAGGAGTGATTAACACTCTAAGCTGCCGTCTACGTAGTAACAACATCACATCTTGTGCTGTTCGACTGTTTAATTAAGTGATGTAAGTGTGATTTGCACTCCTGGGTTTATTGTGTGTTATTTTACAATAAGATACACTATCTTGTGTAATGTTTTTTATATGGTGTGATGAGTAGCCCTGGGTGTAGAAGGGGTGTGAAAGTGTTCATATCATCCTCAGCGTTTGTGTGTTGTGTGTTATGTGTGAATAGATCTAAGCTAAGGTCAGGGGATTGTCTGGGTCTCGAACTCGATTCAGGTTCTCTTGTTTTCGTAGTGTGTGTTTGGAGTGTTTGCTGTACTTGTTGCGTCTGCCTTATAATGATAGAATGAAGATATCAATCCTTTCACCTGTCATGTTTTGGTGGGATTACGGTTTTTTTGTGTACTTGATATGTGGAGACTTCACAAGAGGTGTGATAATATTTGTGTTCTCAATATTCTCTATTCTGGGCTTTGTTGCTGAGTGTGTGTGTATCTTGTATTGTTGCAGATGTTGGACATACAGAGTATTAAATTGAAGTCAAGATGAATACAAAATGATAAACATATAATTGACTAGAATTCTTTTTCCCTTTTTAGACATAAGAACTACAGAATATAACAAGATCACTATGTCGTGTATAATTTTTAACATTGTACCTCATAGATGAACTTTGGCATCCGTATTTGTTTAGATAGGTTTGTTATCTTGTCACCGTACTTTCCTGGGATGTTTCTGTGCGTGTGTGACTTACTAGAATACTTGAATGTTATGTTTTATGAAGGGGCAGATGCCAGAATTACGACTCCTAGGTTTACTGTCACAGAATTTATCCTCCGTCGTGAGTATGTATACAGTAAGATTATCGATTGCTG
This sequence comes from Salvelinus sp. IW2-2015, assembly GCF_002910315.2. NCBI lineage: Eukaryota > Metazoa > Chordata > Actinopteri > Salmoniformes > Salmonidae > Salvelinus > Salvelinus sp. IW2-2015. The sequence continues at coordinate 34,378 of NW_019942566.1, read as the reverse complement.
CGTGTTATCTGTGTTGTTGAGGCGTTTGGATGTACGTGTGGGGTGTAAGAGAGTGGAGTGATGATTACACTCTGACTAAGTGTGTGTGTGTGTATGTACTGATGTAGTTAGTATACGAGAGTTCATCTGTGATATCATCTTGCGGCTGTGTTGTTTTGTGTGTGGGGGTGGTACTGATGTGAGTGTTGAAGGGGTTTCTGCTAGTGGGATTTTCACTCCTGATGTTTGTGTGTTTACTGTGTTTGGTGCTCAGAGAAGGGCTGACATGTTCGGATGTGGCGACTCGTTCGAGTAATTGTGGTCTTGTGAGAGTATAACAACAAGTAATAAATGTAACAATGAGTTAATAGACAGAGTATGGTGGGTGACAAGTGTATTCCACTTCGGTTGGACTGAAGTGGTTGTGTGTGTGAGAGAGAAGAAAGTAGAAAAATGGTACTGTGTTTACATTATTTGATTTGTTTTTGGATAGGGTTTTTAGAACCGTGGTTGCAACTCAACTGGAGATTTTATGTGTGATTTTTGGGTTTGACTGTTATTGTCATTTTGGTGCATACTCGCTCAGATGAACAAATTTGACGTAATCATTGATCGAATGATCAGGGTATGCTATTAAGCAAGGCGTGATCACAGTTGTGATTCGAGCATTCATCTATTCAAGACATGACTCCAGTATTTCCCAGAAACGCAATATAGTGGGTTATGTTAAACAAGAAAATTTGTGATGAACAAATCGCAAACTACTTCTAAGTATACTAGTGTTGGTATCCTGTGCAAGTAAAGCAAAGGGAGCTGGACACTTCACTTCTCTGTAGTTATTGTTTTGCTAATTCAGTTTTAATGTGCTTGCCTCTTAAACTGTATTCTCCCAAAAACATAGCATGAAGAATGTGTCTCTAAGTGATAATACCACAAAGTTGTACATAGATATGACTCTAAGCTGCACGTGCTTCTGACTGAGAACCTTCAGCTTGTTGGTTGTGGTGATACAATTATGTCTACAAAGGTGTATACTATGTCCGTACATTTCAATTTGTCATCTTAAAAAGCAGTGTGATTGCTAGATTCACTGCGGTTTTTCTGTTGTTTGTTGTGTGGTGTAAGGGATTACCCCTTTCCTTTTTGCTTCACAGATACAAATGCCGCGCATCTGTATCTATTTTCGAATTCTATTTCTATTTCCAATGTCTCTGTTTTTATATTCAACTGAATCACGCAGCGAGGGTGCGTGATTTCACTCGCTGCGGTGACACTTTAGTGTTGTGTGTTTTGATATATATACTGTGATGTGGTAAGAAGGGCCGCAGTGAATCCTCACACTACTTTCCTTGGGTTGCTTCCCTAAATGATGTAGTTTTTGTGTGTTCTTGATTAGGACACCAGAGTCGGTCACGAAGGAGTAGCAATTCCATAAACTACTCGCTCCTAACTCTGTTTGTGTGTGCTCACATTTTTGTGGTATCAGTGTTCGTATGATGTGTTAGTGGAGTGATTTCCTATATCCCTCGCCTTTCATACCTCATGTTTGTTAGAATCTCTCAAATATATTGTGTGTGTTAATTTCTCCAAACTAATTTGGCATAAGGAAACATTCCTAGTGAATTTGAGTGTGGGGATGTTTGAGCTGGTACAAAGGGCGAGCAAGTTGTTGTCCCGTTCAAATTTTTCACTCCTGGTTGTATGATCTGTATAATGTTGATCGGGTAGTGCTGAAACGTCTGTGTTTAAAACAAGGCCAATTTAATTCTTTCAGTCTGTTGTTTAAACCTTGTATCTTGAATGTGTGTCCGTTAAGGGCAGGGGTGGAAGGTCGATTCAGACTCTCCTGAATTGTGGTGTTTTAGTGCTGTTTGTTGTCCTGGACTACATTCTATTATGGTGTCTAGACGAGGGTAGAATTCAACTCTGAGCCTGTCTTTTGCTTGTGTTTGATTGTATGCGTTATCTTGTTGTTTACTTTGCGGATAGAAGGATACAGGGTGGGTAATTTCTCTCACTTCCTTGTGGCCCGATTTGTCCCACTATTTTCTAAAATGTAATGGGCAATTTCAGCTTTTGGCTTACTTGTGTTTTTATCCATTCCACTGATGTAACCTTACGGTACTGACGCCAGATATTTGATTAAAATGTGAACATTTGTGTTACAGAGACGACAAAAAGAACATGTACATCAGATGCCGGTGTGTTGAAAAACATGCGGGCATCTAGTTGAAGAGGAAGGGTATTGTATTTAGCGCACATATCCTGGCTCTGTTGTGTGCCCCTCTGTAGAGCCTCTATAAGCTAAGGGGTACATTGCCTCGGATATCTTCTACTCACGGACTGGTTGTTGTGTGTGTAACTTCATTATCCCCCCCTGTAAATGAACAATAATAGCTGGTGCCCGTTATGATAAGATTGTGTGCTGAGAGACAACCGGATGGGAACACTATAGGCAAGTGAAGTAATGAAGGGCAGAATGTTCCGCCTTCAGCCCACTAAAGCTCGAGAGCCTTAGGTCATTAATATGGTCAAATCCGGAAACTATCATTTCGAAAACAAAATGTTTATTCTTTCAGTGAAATACGGAACCGTTCCGTATTTTATCTAATGGGTGGCATCCATAAGTGTAAATATTGCTGTTACATTGCACAACCATCAATGTTATGTCATAATTATGTACAATTCTGCCAAATTAATTACGGTCTTTGTTAGGAAGAAATGGTCTTCACACAGTTCGCAACGAGCCAGGCGGCCCAAACTGCTGCATATATCCTGACTCTGCTTGCACAGAACGCAAGAGAAGTGACACAATTTCCCTAGTTAAAAGATATTTATGTTAGCAGGCAATATTAACTAAATRTTCAGGTTTAAAAATATATACTTGTGTATTGATTTTAAGAAAGGCATTGATGTTTATGGTTAGGTACACATTGGTGCAACGACAGTGCTTTTTTCGCGAATGCGCTTGTTAAATCACCCGTTTGGCGAAGTAGGCTGTGATTCAATGATAAATTAACAGGCACCACATCGATTATATGCAACACAGGACAAGCTAGATAAACTAGTAATATCATCAACCATGTGTAGTTAACTAGTGATTATGTTAAGATTGATTGTTTTTTCTAAGATAAGTTTAATGCTAGCTAGCACCTTACCTTGGCTCCTTGCTGCATAACAGGTAGTCAGCCTGCCACGCAGTCTCCTCGTGGAGTGCAATGTAATCGGCCATAATCGGTGTCCAAAAATGCCGATTACCGATTGTTATGAAAACTTGAATTCGGCCCTAATTAATCGGCCATTCCGATTAATCGGTCGACCTCTAGTACATAGTGTGCTTTCCTGGACCATTAGCTCCCAGGGACTGTATTGTGTGTTTGTGTGTCTGTGTGTGTTTGGTTGTGTGCATGTTTGACTGCGTGCATGCGAGCGTGTGTTCATGTGCTATGCGTGTGTGTGTACTGTGTGTAGAAGGGAGTGATTCACTCGCTGGTTGTTGTGTGTGTACTGTGTGTAGAAGGGAGTGATTCACTCGCTGGTTGTTGTGTGTGTACTGTGTGTAGAAGGGAGTGATTCACTCACTGGTTGTTGTGTGTGTACTGTGTGTAGAAGGGAGTGATTCACTCGCTGGTTGTTGTGTGTGTACTGTGTGTAGAGGGTGATTCACTCCTGGTGTTGTGTGTGTACTGTGTGTAGAGAGGGGTGATTCACTCGCTGGTTGTTGTGTGTGTACTGTGTGTAGAAGGGAGTGTTCACTCCTGGTTGTGTTTGTGTGTGTACTGTGGTAGAAGGGAGTGATTCATCCTGGTTGTTGTGTGTGTACTGTGGTAGAAGGGAGTGATTCACTCCTGGTTGTTGTGTGTGTACTGTGTGGAGAAGGGTGATTCACCTGGTTGTTGTGTGTGTACTGTGTGTAGAAGGGAGTGATTCACCTGGTTGTTGTGTGTGTACTGTGTGTAGAGGGAGTGATTCACTCCTGGTTGTGTGTGTGTGTACTGTGTGTAGAAGGGAGGATTCACTCGTGTTGTTGTGTGTGTACTGTGTGTAGAAGGGAGTGATTTCACTCCTGGTTGTTGTGTGTGTACTGTGTGTAGAAGGGAGTGATTACTCCTGGTTGTTGTGTGTGTCTGTGTGTGAGAAGGGAGTGATTCATGCTGGTTGTTGTGTGTGTACTGTGTGAGAAGGGAGTGATCACTCTGGTTGTTGTGTGTGTACTGTGTGTAGAAGGGAGTGATTCACTCCTGGTTGTTGTGTGTGTACGTGTGTAGAAGGGAGTGATTCACTCGCTGGTTGTTGTGTGTGTACTGTGTGTAGAAGGGAGTGATTCACTCCTGGTTGTTTGTGTGTGTACTGTGTGTAGAAGGGAGTGATTCACTCCTGTTGGTGTGTTGTGTGTAGAAGGGAGTGATTCACTCGTGGTTGTTGTGTGTGTACTGTGTGTAGAAGGGAGTGATTCACTCCTGGTTGTTGTGTGTGTACTGTGTGTAGAAGGGAGTGATTCACTCCTGGTTGTTGTGTGTGTACTGTGTGTAGAAGGGAGTGATTCACTCCTGGTTGTTGTGTGTGTACTGTGTGTAGAAGGGAGTGATTCACTCGCTGGTTGTTGTGTGTGTACTGTGTGTAGAAGGGAGTCGATTCACTCCTGGTTGTTGTGTGTGTACTGTGTGTAGAAGGTGAGTGATTCACTCCTGGTTGTTGTGTGTGTAATCTGTGTGTAGAGGGAGTGATTCACTCCTGGTTGTTGTTGTGTTACTGTGTGTAGAAGGGAGTGATTCACTCCTGGTTGTGTGTGTGTACTGTGTGTAGAAGGGAGTGATTACTCCTGGTTGTTGTGTGTGTACTGTGTGTAGACGGGGTGATTCATGTGGTTGTTGTGTGTGGTGTTGTGGTGTAGAAGGGAGTGATTCACTCCTGGTTGTTGTGTGTGTACTGTGTGTAGAAGGGATGATTCACTCCTGTTGTTGTGTGTGTACTGTGGTGTAGAAGGAGTGATTCACTCGCTGGTTGTGTGTGTGTGTACTGTGTGTGAAAGGGAGTGATTCACTCCTGGTTGTTGTGTGTGGACTGTGTGTAGGGGAGTGTTCACTCCTGGTTGTTGTGTGTGTACTGTGTGTAGAAGGGAGTGATTCACTCCTGGTTGTTGTGGGTGACTGTGTGTAGAAGGGGTGATTCATCCTGCTGTTGTGTGTGTGTACTGTGTGTAGAGGAGGTGATTCACTCCTGTTGTTGTGTGTGTACTGTGTGTAGAAGGAGTGATTCATCCTGGTTGTTGTGTGTGTACTGTGTGTAGAGGGAGTGATTCACTCTGGTTGTTGTGTGTGTAACTGTGGTAGAGGGAGTGATTCATCGCTGGTTGTTGTGTGGTGTTGTGTGTAGAAGGGAGTGATTACTCCTGGTTGTTGTGTGTGTACTGTGTGTAGAAGGGAGTGATTCACTCTGTGTTGTGTGTGTAGCTGTGTGTAGAAGGGAGTGATTCACTCGCGGTTGTTGTGTGTGTACTGTGTGTAGAAGGGAGTGATTCACTCCTGGTTGTTGTGTGTGTACTGTGGTGTAGAAGGGAGTGATTCACTCCTGGTTGTTGTGTGTGTACTGTGTGTAGAAGGAGTGATTCACTCGCTGGTTGTTGTGTGTGTACTGTGTGTAGAAGGGAGTGTATTCACTCTGTTGTTGTGTGTGTACTGTGTGTGAAGGAGTGATTCACTCCTGGTTGTTGTGTGTGTACTGTGTGTAGAAGGGAGTGATTCACTCGCTGGTTGTTGTGTGTGTTGACTGTGTGTAGAAGGGAGTGATTCACTCCTGGTTGTTGTGTGTTACTGTGTGTAGAAGGGAGTGATTACTCCTGGTTGTTGTGTGTGTACTGTGTGTAGAAGGGTGATTCAACTCGTGGTTGTTGTGTGTGTACTGTGTGTAGAAGGGTGTTCGACTCCTGGTTGTTGTGTGTGTACTGTGTGTGAGGGAGTGATTCATCCTGGTTGTTGTGTGTGTACTGTGTGTGAAGGAGTGATTCACCCCTGGTTGTTGTGTGTGACTGTGTGTAGAAGGGAGTGTTCATCGCTGGTTGTTGTGTGTGTACTGTGTGTAGAAGGGAGTGATTCACTCTGGTTGTTGTGTGTGTATGTGTGTAGAAGGAGTGATTTACTCTGGTTGTTGTGTTGTAGAAGGGAGTGATTCACTCTGGTTGTTGTGTGTGTACTGTGTGTAGAAGGGAGTGATTCCATCCTGTTGTTGTGTGTGTACTGTGTGTTAGAAGGGAGTGATTCACTCCTGGTTGTGTGGTGTATGTGTGTGAGAAGGGAGTGATTCTACTCCTGGCTGTTGTGTGTGTACTGTGTGTAGAAGGGAGTGTTCACTCCTGGTTGGTGTGTGTGACTGTGTGTAGAAGGGTGGTGTTCCTCTGGTTGTGGTGTGTGTATGTGGTTTGTAGAAGGGGTGATTCCGCCTGGTTGTGGTGCTGTGTACTTGTGTGTAGAGGGTGGATGTACTCCTGGTTTGTGTGTGTGTACTGTGGTGTAGAGGGAGTGATTCACTCCTGGTTGGTTTGTGTGTGTACTGCGTGTGTAGGGAGTGATGTACTCGTTGTTGTGTGTGTACTGTGTGTAGAAGGGAGTGTTACTCATGGTTGTTGTGTGTGTACTGTGTGTTAGAAGGGATGATTCACTCCTGGTTTTGTTGTGTGTGTACTGTGTGTAGAGGGTGATTCATCTGGTTGTTGTGTGTGTACTGTGTGTAGAAGGGAGTGATTCACTCCTGGTTGTTGTGTGTGTACTGTGTGTAGAAGGGAGTGATTCACTCCTGGTTGTTGTTCCTCTACAGTTCTGCTTTTCTCTTGTGTCGGCTGCTAACTGCAAGAAAACCCAGTTCTAACTGCTAATGTGAAATGTATTACTGGACAATCTGCTGCAGCACTTCATTACCCTGTTAAAAAACTAAGGGCAAATAGAAAATGGTGAAGTTATTACGTCCAACATGTTGATTGATTTTGTAACCACCAACTATCTGAAATATTGTTGATGGGTTTTTGATCTTGAAAAATATTCACACCGCAATACTCACACTACTGCTTATGGTAATGTTTATTCATTATTTACATCATCACTATGCTAGTAATGATATTAGCGCTTGTCCTGTGGTGCTTGAACTGAATGAACTGTATTAAGGCTTATTTCCAGTGAGAGCAGTTTATTTCGTTCTTTCAGAAGGGCTGACAGTGACACTAACAAAGCAAAGATGACCAAAACAAATGTTTGTATAAGACGGATGCAAGGACACAACAACTCTGTATCCACTTTGTCTGTCAGTCAGCCAGTCCGACAATCAGTCAGCCAGCCAGTCAGCCAGCCAGCCGGTCAGTCAGCCTGTCAGTCAGCCAGCCAGCCAGCCGGTCAGTCAGTCAGCCAACCAGTCAGTCAGCCAGTCGGTCAGCCAGTCAGCCAGGCAGTCAGCCAGTCGGTCAGTCAGCCAGCCGGTCTGTGAGCCAGTCGGTCAGTCAGCCAGTCGGAGAGAGAAAGGGGCGTGGCGGTAAATGTTCTCTATTGTCTGTAAAAGTTCCGTGAGTCTATACAGCTCAGTTCAGCCAGTGTGTCACAGAGGTTATTATTGACCCCGGGGTCACTGTCTCTGATGGAGGTCTGTGTAATGGCTGTCCTCCCTTTCGCCCCCCTGTATCCCAGAGGCCTACAGCAGTGTGTGTGTGCGTGTGTGTCTGTGTGTCTAACCCCCTAGAACTCCTATAGCCCCCGTCAGCTAGTCTCACTGCCTGGAAGAGAGAGGGAAAGGGGCTTTTGCCTTGAAAGGGGAAGGGCGGGGCATTGCGTGGCAGGAGCACATATGGAAGCGTTCGGGCCAGCCATGTTATTCCAGCTCTCTCATGCGAGGGAAAACCTGAAGGTGTCGTTGTTCTCGAGGCAAAGGTTAACAATAGAATCCTAGGGAGAGTGGTCGCAGGGTTGAGGACGCTCTCATAGAGTTGTGTTTGGGGGGCTGGAGAGATGAAGGGATGGAGGAGGGTGAGGGGAGGGAAGAGAGAAACGAAGGTCCATTTAAGATCCTGTTTCATTTACTCTTTCTTTTTTTTACCCCTCCCTCCCTCCCTCCCAGTCAGATCCCTCACAGTCAGATCCCTCCCAGTCAGATCCCTCCTAGTCAGATCCCTCCCAGTCAGATCCCCCCAGTCAGATCCCTCCCAGTCAGATCCCCGCTAGTCAGATCCCTCCCAGTCAGATCCCTCCCAGTCAGATCCAATATGCGAGTATATGAGGAAAGTTATTGGGTAATGTAGAGGGTGTTTATCGCTTGTTTTGTAGTGGTATTTTTAGATTGGTTTGAGGGTATAAGAGTAGATTGGATGGTAATATCTCATGATCAGTTGCCGGGGGAGGGGGTGTGTGCCATTTAGCCAAGGGGCGGGATCGCTCACGATGAATTTAAGACAGCAAAATTTTCAGGGGCGCTTGGTCTTCATTTTCTATGTTGACATCAAAAACCAATGATGTTTAAAATGTTGTGATAGTTAAATTAAGTCTAGAAGATAAAAAAGAAGATGAAATGATGTTCAGGTTGCCTCTTCTCGTTCTTCTTCGCTCTCTGTTTCTCATCTCTGCTTATTAATGTCTCGGATCTAATACGAAGATTCGATGAAAACTTAAAGTATCTCTCTGTCCTGCTCAGTATCCTTCCGTAGGAAACAAATCTTGTTGGGAGAATAAATAATCATGATTAACAGTCAAGCCTAATCTTTTCCTCTCTCTCTCACTCTTCTAATTGAATACTGTAATTATCTAGGAAATTATAATTAAATCCATCCACGAAAAAACGTTGGTCTCATGATAATATACTTATATTTTAAATAAATTCTACTGTCACAATTCGAGTGTAAATTTACTAAAGAAAATGTTTTCAGTGTTGCGTTTGAAGAATGAAGAGGTCTCGGTGCCGCTCGTTATATGTTTCTCCTGTGTCTTTATTGCTCCTTTTTTAGAGCTCCGCTTCTCCCTCTCATGCGTCCAGTATCATCATCAGTTTTCAGATCTTCATGACAGTCTCTTCTCTCTCTCTCTCTCTTCTCCTCTTCTCTCCAAAGGACAATTCTATCTTTCTGTCGGGCTTCATCTCTATCTACTTCTATCTCTTCCACAGCTGTAAAGATAGAGTGTACAATTTTTTGATTTTTCTTTATAACTGTTTTTTCTACCTCCTCTGGGTAAATATGTAATTGGGGTTGATCCTATGGGACTAGATTAACCCCATTTTTGACTGTTTATAATTCTGTTAGAGTCCTATTGCCTTTGGTAGTTAAATAAAACTAAAACATGTAGCTTTTAGCTCAATTAAATTGAGTTGTTGAAAGTATAGTTAAAAGAGACCGCAAAATATCAGTTGAATAAACACGATTTAAACAGTACCTGAGTGGTTGAATTTTCATATAGTTTTAACACATTATATTGGGCCATTCGATGTGGCTGAGAAAGTGATGAATATGGTTTCATTTGCTGCGGATAGTTACCTCTTTCCCCCTCCCCTCCCCTCCCTCCCTCCCCTCCCTCCCCTCCCTCCCCTCCCCTCCCCTCCCCTCTCTCTTATATTGAACTTGAATTTCAACATGTTGCCCCCCCTGTTGCATGTTCATATGTAAAACAACAGTGCCTGTGATGTGTGCTGGGCTGGGGT
>NW_019942566.1:17293-23163 GCF_002910315.2 Salvelinus sp. IW2-2015 | reverse complement strand
CTTCCCATTCAAATCCCCGCTAGTCAGATCCCTCCCAGTCAGATCCCTCCAGTCAGATCCCTCCAGTCAATCCCCCCAGTCAGATCCCTCCTCCCAGTCAGATGCCTCGCTAGCTCCCAGATCCCTCCCAGTCAGATCCTCCTAGTCAGATCCCTCCCAGTCAGATCCCCCGCTGGGCCTTCATGGGGGTCGCGTCCCTGCCAGCGCGGTGCCATGGGCTGGTGCGGGGAGCCGCTGGAGTCAGATGCGGTGGGTTCCAGGGGCTTGCAGCGGCTAGCCGCGCCCTTCTGTGGGCCCCCTATGTCCTGGTGCCTGGGTGACTGGAGATTGGGATGGCGCGTGGTGGAACCGGGGGCTAGTCAGACATGGCCGTCCCAAGGGTACCAGAATCCCCGTCCCGTAACGTACTGACCGTGAGTTCAGATCCCTGGTCTGTGTTACTATGTAGACCTATTTAACTCCTATTGGGGTTGACTGCTTTAAGACAGCAGTGATTCTTTTCCCAAATGTTGTGGGTGGACATTTGGTTGTGTTAAAATATAGAAAATTAACCACTCAGGTACATGTTATCCCTGTTTATTCTAGACTGATATTTTGCGTCTCTTTTAACTATACTTTCAACAACTCAATTTAATTGAGACATAAAAGCTACATGTTTTTAGTTTTATTTAACTAACCAAGGCAATAGGATTGAACAGATTCATAAACAGTCATAATATATCATAGTCACACTCAATTTAAAGTAACATTTTAGATCATTGTCACATCTATCTTTACAGCTGGTTGAAATGAAATTTGAGGGCCCCAAGATGTCCTTTTTGGCTGAATCATGATCTGCAGTACTTATACTGACCAGTAGGGAGCACTCTAAGTACATATACCTGACCACCTCTGTCATCTTCAAACTAACACTGAAACATTTTCTTTAGTAAATTACACTGAATTGAAGTAGAATTTATTTAAAATATAAGTATATTATCATGAGACCAACGTTTTTTCGATATGATGATTTAATTATAATTTCCCTTAGATAATTACAGTATTCAATGTGTGCTTGTTTAATCATGATTTATTTTTTCTCCACAAGATTTTGTTTTCCTCAGTATATGCATTACTTTGTTTTTTCAGTCTTCTTTGCCATCATTATAGGCTCATCATTTTCTCTCTTCTCTAACTATAATCTCACACATTAAGACATGGTAAAACACTCTCAACGTATGGCACAACTCCCGCAACTGACTCATTGGAGATGATACCATCCAATCTACTCTATACCTCAAACAGATAATACCATCCAATCTACTCTATACCTCAAACAGATAATACCATCCAACTTACTTTATACCTCAAACAGATCAAATACCATCCAATCTACTCTATACCTCAAACAGAATTACCATCCAATCTACTCATACTCAAACAAATTACCATCCAATCTACTCTATACCTCAAACAATAATACCATCAATCTACTCTTACCTCAAACAGATAATACCATCCAATCTCTTATACCTCAAACAGATAATACCATGCAATCTACTCTATACCTCAAAACAGATAATACCATCAATCTACTTTATACCTCAAACAGATAATACCATCCAATCTATCTATTAACCTCAAACAGATAATACCATCCATTACTTTATACCTCAAACAGATAATACCATCCAATCTACTCTATACCTCAAACCTATTATACCACCCAAGCTACTCTATACCTCAAACAGATAATACCAATCCAATCTACTCTATACCTCAAACAGATAATACCATCCAACTACTTTATACCTCAAACAGATAATACCATCCAATCTACTCTATACCTCAAACCTATTATACCAACCCAAGCTACTCTATACCTCAAACAGATAATACCATCCAATCTACTTTATACCTCAAACAGATAATACCATCCAAGCTACTCTATACCTCAAACAGATAATACCATCCAATCTACTCTATACCTCAAACAGATAATACCATCCAATCTACTCTATACCTCAAACAGATAATACCATCCAATCTACTTTATACCTCAAACAGATAATACCATCCAAGCTACTCTATACCTCAAACCTATTATACCAACCCAAGCTACTCTATACCTCAAACAGATAATACCATTCAATCTACTCTATTCACCTCAAACAGATAATACATCCAATCTACTCTATACCTCAAACAGATAATACCATCCAATCTACTCTATACCTCAAACAGATAATACATCCAAGCTACTTATACCTCAAACCTATTATACCAACCCAAGCTACTCTATACCTAACAGGTAATACATCCAATCTACTCTATACCTCAAACAGATAATACCATCCAATCTACTCTATACCTCAAACAGATAATACCATCCAATCTACTCTATACCTCAAACAGTTAATACCATCCAATCTTACTCTATACCTCAAACAGATATACCATCCACGCTATCTATACCTCAGAGATAATACCATCCAAGCTACTCTATCCTCAAACAGATAATACCAGCCAAGCTACTCTATACCTCAACCATTATACCAACCCAAGCTACTCTATACCTCAAACAGATAATACCATCCAATCTACTTTATACTCCAAACAGATATACCATTCAATCTACTCTATACCTCAAACAGATAATACCATCCAAGCTACTTCTATACCCTCCAAACAGATAATACCATCCAATCTACTCTATACCTCAAACAGATAATACCATCCAATCTACTTTATACCTCAAACAGATAATACCATCCAATCTCTCTATACCTCAAACAGATAATACCATCCAATCTACCTCATACCTCAAACAAATACCATCCAATCTACTCTATACCTCAAACAAGATATAATACCATCCAATCTACTTTATACCTCAAACAGATAATACCATCCAATCTACTCTATACCTCAAAAACAGATATACCATCCAATCTACTCTATACCTCAAACCTATAATACCATCCAATCTACTTTATACCTCAAACAGATAATACCATCCAATCTACTCTATACCTCAAACCTTTATACCATCCAATCTACTCTATACCTCAAACAGATAATACCATCCAATCTACTCTATACCTCAAAACAGATAATACCATCCAAGCTACTCTAATACCTCAAACAAAATACCATCCAATCTACTTTATACCTCAAACAGATAATACCATCCAATCTACTCTATACCTCAAACCTATTATACCATCCAAGCTACTCTAAACCTCAAACAGATCAGAGGTAGGACCAATATCCCTGAAATGACACATTCTGCATTTAAGCTCCTTCTTCGAACAGAGACGTGTTGAAAAGTGAGTTGGACTCATGACTTTGGTTGACTGGCTGAATGTGACAGGAGCGAGGCTTGGAAAGTTTGATGTCATGAGTTTTACTCATGTGCTGTGGCCGCTCGCCGCCTGCCTGGGAGCATGGCGAGGCGTGGCATGATGGCTCTGTAAAGATGTGGTTCTGGGAAGCTGCCAGGTCCACTGGCACAACAGGCCTAGCTTCAGCCCACAGAAAGAATCCCAGACCCAAGCTAGATCCAGGAGCAGGCTGGGGCCTAGCGTTGCATAGTGGAGGGTTATTACTGAAACTCTCCCCCTTCACAGTAGCCACTGAGGGGTCAGTGTGTAGAGGAAGAGGGGAGGGAAGGGCTGAMAAATGAATGGAAGTCATCCTGGTTATTAGGCTGTGAGTTGTTAGAATGTATGCAGGATTGGCTGTTTAGTGAAGAAGAGTGTGTTTCTCTGTGTGTTACTGTTTAAACGATGACCCATATTGTTAGATAGTGTGGATAAATGTTGTTCTTAATTGACTGTGATACAAGTATCGTGGGATAAGCATGATTCATGAATTATGTTTAATTATATTTGTCTCCGTTTTTGGTCAAACCATTCCAACATGTTCTCTCCTAGCATCTAGCTTAGTGTATAAACTTACAGTATGATACAGTGTACAGAATATTTGAGTTGTTTTACCACTTCCAATAAACATTTACTTTCGAGACAGAGAGGCAGTACAGCTAGTCTAGAGACACTTCACTGTAGACACTGCTGGAGACACTACACTTTTCTGGCTCTTCCTTGAAGACCCTTAATTATGGTATAGTGTCTAGTCTGCCTGTAAGACATAATCATTGTTCATCAGTACATTGAAAAGAGGCAGATCCTCATCACCTTACAGATGATATGGTAGAAAAAATAAATGCAAGAGGATCATACTTATTACAACATGTTTGAGTTTGACTACTGGAACACATTATTGGCTGTAGTTATCGTGTTATAGAATTTGGATAATTTCTTTTAATTTTTTTTTGTTGTTCAGTAGCCCTACACACCATTATCCAAGTGTTAACATTTGTATTAATTCAAATCAACGTCTGTAATTTTAAATGTTTTATTTATTCACATCACTATTGAAAAATAATACGATATTGTAAACATGATGAATAATAATTATTGAATGTCTTTGACAGCATTCAAATTGCATGTCTCTTCACTTTGTTTAGAAGCTCTGTCCAATCTGACAAGAGAAATTCTGACCAGAATTTCCTGAAACGTTACCAGGGAGGCCGAGAATGTTATCTGTGGTCAAAGTGGATCTTTGCTAGCTTTATCTCCTTCTCACTGACTATTTCCAGACCCCAGATAGAGAGGTAGATCTCACGGGAGAAGGCAGGTTTCCTCAGCACAGCCAGCCACAGACTCATACATAGCACCGTGGTATAAAGGGGACAGACGATCGATCGGTCCATGAGTATGTCCCAAATGGCAGCCTATTCCCTACACAGTCCACTACTTTTGTTGTCCGGCTTCCATGGGTTGCAATAGTGCAACGGCCCAAAGGGCTCTGGTCAAAAGCAGTGCACTATATAGGGAACTGGGTGTCATTTGGGACTGGGACCATTTGTCATAATGATGACAAATGACTGTTTTGCAACCCATGGAGGCTGGACAACAAAATCCCTGAGTGTCTTTCTATTACAAAGCCAGAGGAATGCACTTTCACGGAGTTAGATGCCACAGAGCAGTAGAACAGGGATTTTTAACAAGTTAACTAAAGCACTGCCACCCACCCATTGTGTGATAAGGAAGGATTTACAGATAGAGCAGGTAGTGTATAGTTTACTTCACAGCTTGCCTTTTATGTAGGATGATGGTGCTCCTCAGAGTGTATACACACACAAACACACACACACACCTTATGTTCTTCTATCCTCGTGGGGACCTAAAATTAATTTCAATGAAAAATCCTATTTTCCCTAATCCCTAAAATGAACCCTGATTCTAACCCCTAAGATTGAAATAGCCTTTACTCCCCTCATCTCCTCATGGGGATGTGGGAAATGGGAGAAATTTCCTTGTTTTACTATCCTTGTGGGGACTTTTGGGGATAGAAGAACAAGACCACACAGACACAGACACACACACACACACACACACTCAACCATGTTGTGAGCTTCCTGTGTCATGTGTAGGATTACATTGTAGGAGTACAAAACAGAGCAAAAGCAAAAATCTACATTTCAGAATTGACTGGAAATGGTAGCACTATTGTGTCCACTAACAGGTAAAAAAGGTATTGTTGATAACTGACGCTCTCTATCTCTCTTCAGAGATTGTTTACTCCACCCACAGAGTTCACATTGGCTGTTGTACTTCCCCTACTGTAACAGGCCCCAGGTGAGATCATTTGTAATATTTGACAGTTGAATGTGGTGTGATGTCTGAGCTGCGTCCCAAATGGCACCCTATTCTCTATATAGTGCTATGGGCTGTGATATCAGGCAGTATGAGGATAGTGTGGTATGAGGATAGTGTGATATCAGGCAGTATGAGGATAGTGTGATATCAGGCAGGCGTTTGTCTCAG
>NW_019942566.1:0-14025 GCF_002910315.2 Salvelinus sp. IW2-2015 | reverse complement strand
TCAAGTCAGAACAGAGCACGAACATAACAGAGCAGAAACAGGAAAATAACAGAGCAGAACAGGACAGAACAGAGCAAAACAGAACAGAGCAGAACATGAAAAATAACAGAACAGAGCAGAACAGGAAAATAACAGAACAGAACGAAGCAAAACAGAGCAGAACATAGCAGAACAGGAAAATAACAGAGCAGAACAGGAAAATAACAGAACAGAGCAGAACAGGACAGAACGGGTGTTCGTGCCAGGGCCACATTAGAGGAGTCTTTCAAGTTCTCGTCACCTCCTCCTACTCATCAGTGCAGTCTGTGTTGTGGTCTACAGGCTGCTCCAACCAACTTCTGAGGAGAACCCCCCTCTTTACCGTGTGTGTGTGTGTGTGTGTGCCTGTGTGTGTGCGTGTGCGTGTGTGTGTGTGTGTTCGCTCTCATTTAAAGGGTTATTCCCAGTGCGTAGGATGCTGCAACTCTTGCCCCTTGAAAGTGCCCCGGACCTCCTCCTCCTCTCCTCCCCTCCTCTCCTCCTCTCCTCCTATCCTCCTCCTCCTCTCTTCCTATCTTCCTCTCCTCCTCTCTCCTCCCCTCCTCCCCTCCTCTCCTCATCTCCTCCTCCCCTCCTCTCTCCTCTCCTCCTATCCTCCTCTCCTCCTATCCTCCTCTTATCCTCCTCCTCCTCTCCTCCTCTCTTCCTATCTTCCTCTCCTCTCCTCTCCTTCTCTCCTCCTCTCTTCCTCTCCTCCTTCTCTCCTCTCCTCCTATCTTCCTCTCCTCCTCTCCTCCGTCCCTCCTATCCTCCTCCTCCTCTCTTTCTATCTTCCTCTCCTCCTATCCTCCTCTCCTCCTATCCTCCTCCTATCCTCCTCCTCCTCTCCTCCTCTTCCTATTTTCCTCTCCTCCTCCTTCCTCTCCTTCTCTCCTCCTCTTCCTCTCCTCCTCTCCTCTTCCTCTCCTCTCCTCCTATCTTCCTCTCCTCCTCTCCTCCTCTCCTCCTCTCCTCCTCCCTCCTATCCTCCTCCTCCTCCTCTCTTCCTATCTTCCTCTCCTCTCCTCTCTCCTCATCTCCTCCTCTCCTCCTATCCTCCTCTCCTCCTCTCCTCATATCCTCCTCCTATCCTCCTCCTCTCTCCTCCTCTCTTCCTATCTTCCTCTCCTCCTCCTCTCCTCTCCTTCTCTCCTCCTCCTTCTCTCTCCTCTCCTCCTCCTCTCCTCTCCGCCTATCTTCTCTCCTCCTCCTCTCCTCCTCTCCTCTCCTTCTCTCCTCCTCTCTTCCTCTCCTCCTCTCCTCCTCTCCTCCTCCTCTCCTCTTCTCCTATCTTCCTCTCCTCCTCTCCTCCTATCCTACTCTCCTCCTCTCATCCTCTCCTCCTCCTCTCCTCCTCTCTTCCTCTCCTCTCTTCCTATCCTCTTCTCCTCCACTCCTCCCTTCCTCCCCTACTCTCTTATATGTCCTCATTCCCAACTTTTTTCAAAACTCCTCTCTTGTCAGAGATGACGGTGTGTGTGTGTGTGTTCGCTCTCATTTAAAGGGTTATTCCCAGTGCGTAGTGCTGCACTCTTGCCCCTTGAAAGTGCCCCGGACCTCCTCCTCATCTCCTCCCCTCCTCTCCTCCCGCCTCTCCTTATTCTCCTCCTCCTCTCCTCTCCTCCTCCCTCCTCTCCTCCTATCCTCCCTCTCCTCCTATCCTCCTCTCCTTCTATCTTCCCTCTTCTCCTCCTTCCTCCCCTACTCTCTTATATGTTTCTCATTACCAACTTTTGCAAAACTCCTCTCTTGTCAGAGATGACGGGAATGTGTGTGTGTGTGTGCGCGTGTATGTGAATGTGTGGTGTGTGTTGCGCGTGTATGTGACTATGTGTTTGTGTGACTCAGTATGATAGTGTAATAATCTCTAGGCCCCAGCAGCTTGGCCCAATAAACCAGTGGATGAAAGAGCCTGGTGTCATCCTACTGCTGTCTAACGCCTGTCCTGTGTGTGTTACTTATGTGTGTGTGTATTTTATGTGTTGTGTGTTACTTTATGTGTGTGGTGTGTTACTTTATGTGTGTGTGTGTGTTACTTTATGTGTGTTACTTTATGTGTGTGTGTGTGTTACTTTATGTGTGTGTGTGTGTGTGCTACTTTATGCGTGTGTGTGTGTTACTTTATGTGTGTGTGTGTGTGTGTGTGTGTGTTTACTTTATGCGTGTGTGTTACTCTATGTTGTTGTGTGTGTGTGTTACTTTATGTGTGTATGTGTGTGTGGTGTGTTACTTTATGTGTGTGTGTTACATTGTGTGTGTGTGTGTTACTTTATGTGTGTGTGTGTGTGTGTGTGTTCTTTGTGTGTGTGTGTTGTGTGTGTGTGTGTGTGTGTGTGTGTGTGTGTTACTCTATGTGTGTGTGTGTTATTTTGTGTGTGTATGTGTGTGTTTGTGTGTGTTACTTTATGTGTGTGTGTTACTTTTGTGTGTGTGTGTGTGTGTGTGTGTGTGTTACTTTAGGTGTGTATGTGTGTTACTTTATGTGTGTGTGTGTGTGTGTGTGTGTGTGTTACTTTATGTGTGGTGTGTGTGTGTGTGTGGTGTGTGTGTGTGTGTGTGTGTGTGTGTGTGTGTGTGTGTGTGTTACTTTGTTGTGTGTGTGTGTGTGTGCGTGTGTGTGTTACTTTATGTGTGTGTTACCTATGTGTGTTTATCTGTGTGTGTGTGTGTGTGTGTGTTACTCTATGTGTGTGAGTGTTACTTTATGTGTGTGTGTGTTTTACTTTATGTGTGTGTGTGTGTGTTACTGTATGTGTGTGTGTGTGTTTGTTACTTTATGTGTGTGTTACTTTATGTGTGTGTGTGTGTGTTTGTTACTTTATCTGTGTGTGTGCGGGTGTTTATTTTATGTGGTGTGTTACTTTATGGTGTGTGTTTGTGTATGTGTGTGTTTGTGTGTTACGGTATGTGTGTGTGTGTTACTTTATGTGTGTGTGTGTGTGTGTGTGTGTGTGTGTGTGTGTGTGTGTGTGTGTGTTGGTGTGTGTGTGTGTGTGTGTGTGTTGTGTGTGTGTGTGTGTGTGTGTGTGTGTGTTGTGTGTGCGAATCAGACCTGGGTTCAAATACATGTGTGTTTCAGTATCTGGTGTTTCAAATCCTTTTACATGTATTTGAGTATTTTCAAAACAAGTACTCTTATTTGAGTATTTTAATGGTTATTTTGTAAAAAAAAAAATTGTATTTGAGAGTTTTTTTAAATACCTGGGTTAAATTCATGGGAGTGTATTTGAGTAATTACAAATACATAAAAATATTAAACTGTTGTCTTTTCAAATAAAATATTTTTGAATAGTTACTTTGAATGTATATGAAAGTAATTGAGATATTTGAAATAGTATTTGAACCCAGGTCTGTTGCTTGTGTGTGCCCTTATGTCTCTGTGTGTCACAGGATGCGCTAGGTGTCACACTCCTCTGTCAGTGGCAGTACAGGCGCTGGCCAGGCCTCTAACAACCTAACCTTCTAACACAGCACTGGACCCTCTCCAAGTCACACAGACAGGCAGGCAGGCCAACCCACACCAGCCTTCATCTCCCCAGTGATGAGCGTGAGCTTGCACATTTCAGCATCATGCCAAACACTTACTGGGTATTCAGAATAAAAGGGGATCTTTGATCTCTTCTAGTTACCAGTTGGAATATATTCTTAGGCTGCCCAAATGGCACCCTATTCCCTATGTAGTGCACTACTTTTGACCTGAGCCCTATGGTTCCTGATCAAAAGTAGTGCACTACACAGGGAATAGGGTGCCATTTGGGACGAATTCGAAAACATCTAATGCTGTGAACCCCAGTGGTATGGTTATGCACTGTGGTAGCTGTATCTCTCACCTACAGCACAAACATGGGTCGTATCTAACTACTGTGGTAGCTGTATCTCTCACTACAGCACAACATGGGTCGTATCTAACTACTGTGGTAGCTGTATCTCTCACTACAGCACAACATGGGCCGTATCTATCTACTGTGGGTTAGGCTGTAATCTCTTGCACTACAGCACAACATGGGCCGTATCTAACTACTGTGGTAGCTGTATCTCTCACTACAGCACAACATGGCTATCTAACTACTGTGGTAGCTGTATCTCTCACTACAGCACACAGAACATAGCAGAACAGGAAAATAACAGAGCAGAACAGGAAAATAACAGAACAGAGCAGAACAGGACAGAACGGGGTGTCGTGCCAGGGCCACATTAGAGGAGTCTTTCAAGTTCTCGTCACCTCCTCCTACTCATCAGTGCAGAATCTGTGTTGTGGTCTACAGGCTGCTCAACACCCAACTTCTGAGGAGAACCCCCCTCTTTACMGTGTGTGTGTGTGTGTGTGTGCCTGTGTGTGTGCGTGTGCGTGTGTGTGTGTGTGTTCGCTCTCATTTAAAGGGTTATTCCCAGTGCGTAGGATGCTGCAACTCTTGCCCCTTGAAAGTGCCCCGGACCTCCTCCTCATCTCCTCCCCTCCTCTCCTCCCCGCCTCTCCTCCTATTCTCCTCCTCCTCTCCTCTCCTCCTCCCCTCCTCTCCTCCTATCCTCCTCTCCTCCTATCCTCCTCTCCTTCTATCTTCCTCTTCTCCTCCCTTCCTCCCCTACTCTCTTATATGTTCTCATTACCAACTTTTTGCAAAACTCCTCTCTTGTCAGAGATGACGGGAATGTGTGTGTGTGTGTGCGCGTGTATGTGAATGTGTGTGTGTGTGTGCGCGTGTATGTGACTATGTGTTTGTGTGACTCAGTATGATAGTGTAATAATCTCTAGGGCCCCAGCAGCTTGGCCCAATAAACCAGTGGATGAAAGAGCCTGGTGTCATCCTACTGCTGTCTAACGCCTGTCCTGTGTGTGTTACTTTATGTGTGTGTGTTACTTTATGTGTGTGTGTTACTTTATGTGTGTGTGTGTTACTTTATGTGTTGTGGGGTCGTTACTAGTGTGATGGTGTGTGTGGCTACTTTATGCGGTGTGTGTGTTTATGCTGTATGTGTTGTGTGTGTGTGTGTGTGTGTGTTACTTTATGCTGTGTGTACTTTATGTGGTGGTGTGTGTGTGTTACTATTGTGGGTAGTGTGTTGATGTTGTGGGTGGGGGTGGGGGGATCTATGTGGTGTTGTGTTAATTTGTGTGTGTAGGTGTGTGGTTGTGTGTGTTACTTTATGTGTGTGGTGTTACTTTATGTGTGTGTGTGTGTTGTGTGTGTGTGTGTTACTTTTAGGTGTGTATGTGTGTTACGTTTAGTGTGTGTGTGTGTGTGTGTGTGTGTGTTACTTTATGTGTGTTGTGTGTGTGTGTGTTGTGTTGTGTGTGTGTGGTGTGTGTGTGTGTGTGTGTGTTTACTTTATGTGTGTGTGTGTGTGTGTGCGTGGTGTGTTACTTTATGTGTGTGTTACCTATGTGTGTTTATCTGTGTGTGTGTGTGTGTGTGTGTTACTCTATGTGTGTGAGTGTTTACTTTGATGTGGTGTGTGTTTATACTTTATGTGTGTGTGTGTGTTACTGATGTGTGTGGTGTGTTTTGTTACTTTATGTGTGTGTTACTTTATGTGTGTGTGTGTGTGTTGTTACTTTATCTGTGTGTGTGCGGGTGTTACTTTATGTGTGTTACTTTATTGTGTGTTGTGTATGTGTGTGTTTGTGTGTTACGGTATGTGTGTGTGTGTTACTTTATGTGTGTGGGTGTGTGTGTGTGTGTGGGTGTGTGTGTTGTGTGTGGGGTGTGTGTGTGTGTGTGTGTGTGTTGTGTGTGTGTGTGTGTGTGTGTTGTGTGTGTGTGTGCGAGATCAGACCTGGGTTCAAATACATGTGTGTTTCAGTATCTGGTGTTTCAAATCCTTTTACATGTATTTGAGTATTTTCAAAAACAAGTACTCTTATTTGAGTATTTAATGGTTATTTTTGTAAAAAAAAAAAAAAATGTATTTGAGAGTTTTTTTAAATACCTGGGTTAAATTCATGGGGTGTATTTGAGTAATTACAAATACATAAAAATATTAAACTGCTTGCTTTTCAAATTAATATTTTTGAATAGTTACTTGAATGTATATGAAAGTAATTGAGATATTTGAAATAGTATTTGAACCCAGGTCTGTGCTTGTGTGTGCCCTTATGTCTCTGTGTGTCACAGGATGCGCTAGGTGTCAACCACTCCTCTGTCAGTGGCAGTACAGGCGCTGGCACGGCCTCTAAACAACCTAACCTTCTAACACAGCACTGGACCCTCTCCAAGTCACACAGACAGGCAGGCAGGCCAACCCAACACCAGCCTTCATCTCCCCAGTGATGAGCGTGAGCTTGCACATTTCAGCATCATGCCAACACTTTACTGGGTATTCAGAAATAAAAGGGGATCTTTGATCTCTTCTAGTTACCAGTTGGAATAATATTCGTTAGGCTTGCCAAATGCCCCTACTATTCCCATGTAGCACTGTACTTTTGACCGAGCCCTATGGGTTCCTGAATCAAAAGTAGCACTTACACGGAAAGGGTGCCATTTGGGGACGAATTCGAAAAACATCTTAATGCTGTGAACCCCAGTGGTATGGTTATGCACTGTGGTAGCGGTATCTCTCACTACGCACAACTGGGTCGTATCTAACTTACTGTGGTAGCTGTATCTCTCACTACAGCACAACATGGGTCGTATCTAACTACTGTGGTAGCTGTACTCCTCACTACAAGCACAACATGGCCGTATCTATCACTGTGGTAGCTGTATCTCTCACTACAGCACAACATGGGCCGTATCTAACTACTGTGGTAGCTGTATCTCTCACTACAGCACAACATGGCGGGTATTCTAACTACTGTGGTAGCGTGTATCTCCACTACAGCACAACATGGGCGTATCTATACTACTGTGGTAGCTGTATCTCTCACTACAGCACAACAATGGCCGTATCATATCTTACTGTGGTAGCTGTATCCTCACTACACAAACATGGGTTGCCGTATCTAACTACTGTGGGTAGCTGGTATCTCTCACTACAGCACAACATGGCCGTATCTAACTACTGTTGGTAGCTGTATCTCTCACTACAGCACAACATGGGTCGTATCTAACTACTGTGGTAGCGTGTATCTCTCCACTACAGCACAACATGGGCGTATCTATCTACTGTGGTAGCTGTATCTCTCACTATAGCCACAACATGGGCCGTATCTAACTACTGTGGTAGCTGTATCTCTCCACTACAGCACAACATGGGCGTATCTAACTACTGTGGGTAGCTGTATCTCTCACTACAGCACAACAATGGGTCCGTTATATCTAACTACTGTGGTAGCTGTATCTCTCACTACAGCACAACATGGGCGTATCTATCTACTGTGGTAAGCTGTATCTCTCACTATCAGCACAACATGGGTCGTATCTAACTACTGTGGTAGCTGTATCTCTCACTACAGCACACATGGGCTGTATCTAACTACTGTGGTAGCTGTATCTCTCACTACAGCACAACATGGCGTATCAACTTACTGTGTAGCTGTATCTCTCACTACAGCACAACATGGGTCGTATCTAATCTACTGTGTAGCTGTATCTCTCACCTAAGCACAACATGGTCGTATCTAAAACTACTGTGGTAGCTGTATCTCTCACTACAGCACAACATGGCGTATCTATACTTACTGTATCTAACTACTGTGGTAGCTGTATCTCTCACTACAGCCACAACATGGGCTGTATCTAACTACTGTGGTAGCTGTATCTCTCACTACAGCACAACATGGCCGTGTATCTAACTACTGTGGTAGCTGTATCTCTCACTACAGCAAACATGGGCCGTATCTAACTACTGTGGTAGCTGTATCTCTCACTACAGACAACATTGGTCGTACTCTAACTTACTGGTAGCTGTATCTCTCACTACAGCACAACATGGGCCGTATCTATCTACTGTGGTAGTGTATCTCTCACTACAGCACAACATGGGCGTATCTAACTACTGTGGTAGCTGTTCTCTCACTACAGCACAACATGGGTCGTATCTAACTACTGTGTAGCTGTATCTCTCACTACAAGCACAACATGGCCGTATCTAATACTGTGGTAGCTGTATCTCTCACTACAGCACAAAATGGGCTGTATCTAACTACTGTGGTAGTCGTATCTCTCACTACAGCCACAACATGGGTCGTATCTAACTACTGTGGTAGCTGTATCTCTCACTACAGCACAACATGGGCCGTATCTAACTACTGTGGTATCTGTCTCTGACTTTCCTTATTATCTTTATAGTAATGCTCTCCACATGTGGTGGGTATATCTTAACCGTCCAGCCAATCACAGTGTAATACACTAAGCCCTCCACAGAGAGTCCCGCTCCTAAGATCCTTATAGTGCCATTGAATTACTGTTTATTTTCTCTGCCTTCATAATGGATTGGCCAATTTCAGTTCATCTGAGATAATTCACTGTAGAGGTATCCACATAATGACTAACAATGCTTCTGACCGGCTGGCTCAGGCCTTTTCACTCCCCAGCATATGATTAAGCTGGTAATTAGCCTGTAGCGCGCATGCTAATCTAAATAGTAAATACTCCACGGCTGGGGGGGGAGAGAGTGGCGTGTCTATGTCTTAGGACTCGGAAGGACCCCTTCTCTGTCAGAGTTAAGCTGAGTGTTCTAACCGCTTATAGGCGTCTATGGAGATGCCTGTTTGTCTATGTGCCGCTGTGCTGGGCTGAATTGACTGGGCCAGCGTGAGGAAGGAAGCAGAGTTTCATCAAGCCAGCCCCCAGGTACAAGTGGCTTGGTGGATCCTGGTTAATGTGTGTTCCCGCGGTGCAGAGCAGTATTAAGCACCAGGTGGAACAGGAAAACATTCCATGACTGGGTTGAGAGAGAGKGAGAGAGAGAGAGAGGGACAGACCTTTGACCATAGTATCTCCGGTACCGTGCCTTCATATGGGAAGATGTATTCAGTCGTTAAGTAACCAACCCAAAGCCTCATGTCACATGGCTATGAATCACTGAAGCTTGCTGCAGTCTCTGTGGTCAACTTTTGTCGGTCGGACCGCTCTACGTTATGGTCGCACAGCTCTGCATGGTCCTCCCATGACCACACATTCTGACCACGGTCCTGGTTATCTAAGGTCAGGTTGTGCATAGGTTTAGGTTGGGAGCAACCCCCTTTCCTCTCCTCACAGCAGACCCCAGCGATGTTGGCCACGCAGTCTCTGTCCCTTTCCCTGTTCCTCTCCATTCTCCATCCTAACCCCAAAGGGACAACACCCAGTCCTGTCTCCCCCCCTCTCATTGAGGGTGCTGTGGTGGTGGGACACCAAAGAGAAGCATCCCCCTCTCCACCAAACTCAGGGGGGGAAATGGATGACAGGGAGAGAGAGGAAGAGAGAGAGAGATTGAGAGAGAGAGAGAGAGGAGCCGCCTGTGAGTTTGTCGGTTGGTGGCGGTCTGTCCTGGCTGTCCTCTGTGACACAGTGGCGGACTGACTCGTTGGCTTGGCTGACTGACTGCTTGGCTGGCTGACTGACTGGTTGGCTTGGCTGACTGACTGCTTGGCTGTCTGACTGATTGCCTGGCTGGCTGSCTGTCTAGGCCTGTCTCCCTGGCCTCTCCGCTCCGGTCCCTGCTGGTTAGATGCTGTCTGACTCCGAGCAACACTTCCATTCAGCTGGAAACCACGCTGTTGGACCGAACCCATTACATCAGTGGTCCATCCTCATCCTTCATCCTCACACTGAAGTATTTTCTCTTGGGGGCCAACCACTGTGGCTGCGTCTCAAATAGCATCCTATTCCCTATATCCTGGTCAGAAGTAGTACACTATAAGGAATAGTGTACCATTTGAGACACTCTGTAGAGAGGATATGGTGGAGGATGGACTATTGGGCCTATGAAAGGAAGCATGGTGACTTCAGGTGAGAGAGTTGAACGGACTATTAGGCCTATGGAAGGAAGCATGGTGACTTCAGGTTAGAGAGTTGAACGGACTATTAGGCCTATGGAAGGAAGCATGGGTGAACTTCAGGCTTAGAGTTGAACGGACTATTAGGCTATGGAAGGAATCATGGTGACGTTCAGGTTAGAGAGTTGAACGGACTATTGGCCTGAATGGCAAGGAAGGCCATCGGTGACTTCAGGTTAGAGAGTTGAACGGAACTATTGGCCTATGGAAGGAACCATGGTGACTTCAAGTTAGAGTTGAACGGACTATTAGGCCTATGGAAGGAAACATGGTGACTTCAGGTTAGAGTTTGAAGACTAATTGGGCCTATGGAAGGAAGCAGTGGTGACTTCAGGTTAGAGAGTTGAACGGACTATAAGGCCTATGGAAGGAACATGTGACGTAAGGTAGAGTTGAACGGAACTATTAGGCCTATGGAAGGAAGCATGGTGACTTCAGGTTAGAGAGTTGAACGGACTATTCAGGCTATGAAAGGAAACATGGTGACTTCAGGTTAGAGAGTTTGAACGGACTATTAGGCTCTATGGAAGGAAACATGGTGACTTCAGGTTAGAGAGTTGAACGGACTATTAGGCCTATGGAAGGAACAATGGTGACTTCAGTTAGAGGTTGAACGGACTATTAGGCCTATGGAAGGAAACATGGTGACTTCAGGTTAGAGAGTTGAACGGACATATTAGGCCTATGGAAGGAAACATGGTGACTTCAGGTTAGAGTTGAACGGACTATTAGGCCTATGAAGGAAACATGGTGACTTCAGGTTAGAGTTTGATAATCGGACTATTAGGCCTATGGAAGGAAACATGGTGACTTCAGGTGAGAGTTGAACGGACTATTGGGCTATGGAAGAAACATGGTGACTGCAGGTTGAGAGTTGAATGGACTATTAGGCCTATGGAAGGAAGCATGGTGACGTCAGGTGAGAGAGTTGAATGGACTATTAGGCCTATGGAGGAAACATGGTGCTTCAGGTTAGAGAGTTGAATGGACTATTAGGCCTATGAAAGGAAACACTGTGACTTCAGGTTAGAGTTGAATGACTATTAGGCCTATGGAAGGAAGCATGGTGACTTCAGGTTGGAGAGTTGAAATGGACTATTAGGCCTATGAAGGAAGCATGGTGGACTTCAGGTTAGAGTTGAACGGACTATTAGGCCTATGGAAGGAAGCATGGTGACTTCAGGTTAGGAGTTGAACGGGATCTATTAGCCTAGTGGAAGGAAACCATGGAGATTCAGGTTAGAGAGTTGAATGACTATTAGGCCTATGAAAGGAACATGGGTGACTTCTAGGTAGAGTTCTGAACAGGACTATTAGGCCTATGAAAGGAAGCATGGTGACTTCAGGTTAGAGTTGAACGGGACTATTAGGCATGGAAGGAAACAGGTGACTTCAGGTTAGAGTTGAATGGACTATTAGGCCTATGGAAGGAAACATGGTGACTTCAGGTTAGAGTTGAATGGACTATTAGGCTATGAAGGAAACATGGTGACTTCAGGTAGAGAGTTTGAACTATCAGTGTCCAATCCGTACATCTAGTACATGCTACTCCAAAGAGTTTATAAGCCATATACTGCTTTGTTTCGAAGATGATGAAGATGATACAACTTCTCTTGAATTTTCCATTATTCCCCCTGGTAATCACATGTATCATATCTAATCTTTTGATCTTGGTAATCAAGTTCATCAAATCTAGTCTTTGGTCTTTGTAATCATATTTATCATATCTAGACTTTGGTCTTTGTAATCATATTTATCATATCTAGTCTTTGGTCTTTGTAATCATATTTATCATATCTAGTTTTGGTCTTTGTAATCATATTTATCATATCTAGACTTTGGTCTTTGTAATCACATTTATCATATCTAGACTTTGGTCTTTGTAATCATATTTATCATATCTAGACTTTGGTCTTTTGTAATCATATTTATCATATCTAGACTTTGGTCTTGTAATCATATTTATCATATCTAGTCTTTGGTCTTTGTAGTCATATTATCATATCAGACTTTGGTCTTTGAATCATATTATCATATCTAGTCTTTGGTCTTTGTAATCATATTTATCATATCTAGACTTTGGTCTTTGTAATCACTCGATTTATCATATCTAGTCTTTGGTCTTTGTAACATATTTATCATATCTAGACTTTTGGTCTTTGTAATCATATTATCATATCTAGTCTTTGGGTCTTTGTAAATCATATTTATCATATCTAGTCTTTGTCTTTGTAATCATATTTATCATATCTAGAATGTTTAGTGTCTTTGTAAATCACATTTATCCATATCTAGACTTTGGTCTTGTAATCATATTTATCATATCTTAGACTTTGGTCTTTGTAATCATATTTATCATATCTAGACTTTTGGTCTTTTGTAATCATATTTATCATATCTAGTGTTGGTCTTGTAACTATTTTATCATATCTAGCTTGGTCTTGTAATCATATTTATCATATCTAGTCTTTGGGTCTTTGTAATCATAATTTTCATATCTAGTCTTTGGTCTTTGTAATCATATTTATCATACTAGACTTTGGTCTTTGTAATCATATTTATCATATCTAGTGCTTTGGTCTTTGTAATCATATATTTATCTGATCTAGACTTGGTCTTTGTAATCATATTTATCTTATCTAGTCTTTGGTCTTTGTAATCATATTTATCATATCTAGTCTTTTGTCTTTGTAATCATATTTATCATATCTAGTCTTTGGTCTTTTGTAATCATATTATCAATAATCTAGACTTTTGGTCTTTGTAATATTTTATCATATCTGTTATTGGTCTTGTATCATACTTTATCATATCTAGTCTTTGGTCTTTGTAATCATATTTATTCATAATTAGACTTTGGTCTTTGTAATCATTATTTATCATCATCTAGACCTTGGTCTTGTAATCATATTCTTCCATAATCTAGACTTTGGTCTTTGTAATCATATTTATCATTCTAGCCTTTGGGTCTTGTATAATTTCATATTAGTTACATATTATCTAGTCTTTGGTCTTGTGTAAATCTATATTTTTATCATATTAGAGTTTGGTCTTTGTAATCATATTCTATCATATCTAGTCTTTGGTCTTTGTAATCATATTTATCATATCTAGCTTTTGGTCTTTGTAATCCATATTTATCTATATCGGGCTAGTCTTTGGTCTTGGTAATCACATTTATCATATCTAGTCTTTGGTCTTTGTAATCATATTTATCATATCTAGACTTTGGTCTTTCTAATCACATGTATCATATCTAATCTTTGGTGTTTGCAATCACATTTATCATATATTTATTATATCTAAACAAAACCAGTTGAGAAGGTTCAGAGCAGCTGAAAGGGCATGGTGATAATAGACAGAAGGTCTATATTCTCATATCAACAAGGCTCTTGAGCCAGTAATTTTAGGAGGCCTCAGGGCATACTCAAACTGTGTCATACACACACACAGACACTCACTCACCCCTGAAAACAAACGGCGCTGGTGTTGAGTTGAGAGTGTGAGACGTGACACGTCTGGCGGGATGGAATCACTTCCTCCTGTGAACTGGGCGCCCATTGTCACTGCGACCCCTACCCAGTTAACCTCCGACCAAGGGGTCAACATGACAACGAGCCCACTGAGGATTCGGGTGTGCGTGAGCGTGCAGAGAGTGTGTGTGTTTGCGCGTTCGCAGCCACAGGTGTCTGGTAGGGTGTCAAGTGGGCTTTTGGGGCCTCATTCTCACCATCTGTTTCCAGGGTGATGGGATGGGGGAGGGGTTACCAACACATGTCTGGAGGAAGGAGGGAGGGAGGGGAAGGGCGGTGGGCAGAGGGTGTGAATGGAGGGACCAAGCAGGCCGCAGGAAGACTGGCAGGTGCTTGTGGATGTTAGCCCCTCTTTTGCCCCCTTCACTGGGGGGGAGTCGGGGTAATTGCGGGGTCGAGTTTAGGGTGGGGTTGTTGGATCTCAAGGTCAGAGGTTAGGACAGAGCCGAGGGCATGCACGCCACTCAGAGAGGCACCTTCTGTGTGTTAACTTACTTTCTGATGAGGCCTGTGTGTTAACTTCCTCTCTGATGAGGCCTGTGTGTTAACTTCCTC
>NW_019942565.1:288620-312567 GCF_002910315.2 Salvelinus sp. IW2-2015 | reverse complement strand
GGAGATCTTTTGAGGTGTGTCCTTAAGCATTTATTAGCCTGTCCTCTCTACCATAGAGGCTGGACCTGTATTTCTGGTCTTGTTTGTCAAAGCCTTTGATCAAGAGCTGTGAGACTTTGCATTAGTGGCTGTACTAGTTTAGACAAGTCTGACTTGGTGACCTCTGTGGGTCATTCCACCTCAAAAGAGGATTTTGACACCCACCATCTCAGATTTCTGAAATTGTTTCTGTAGTTAGTAACAGATACGATTAGCATTCCAGAAACAACATTTTCTTGAAWTATAATTTGATCTCTGAGAAATTAAGATATTTGATTGCACCCAAATTGGCCATTTTAATTTTTATAAGATTCAGATKATATTCATATATTAAATATAATACCCAACATCCGATTTACACAAGTTCTTCCTACCAATGAATATACAAAAATCTAAAGCCACTCACGGATCCCCCACACCGCATGCCAATCCCACCCAACAACCAGTTCGCAGTTCTCTATGTTTGACAAGTAGTATGAAACTGTGGCTTGGAGTATTGCTTCTCCATACTGTTTAATGTATTCCCTGTGAATCTGGTGATGTTTTTTTRCCCCCTTTCAGAGAAATTAGTAATTCAAGTCACTTGCATTATTTGCCATAAAGTAGTGTGAAYGTACAAGGTTTTGACCACTAGATGCAGCTGTTCCTGCTATACCGCAACACTATTTTATCGATTGTGCTAGTCTCTTGTGTTTATTTAATTGATCACAACATTTCCTTTGTGACTTTGGGTAGAAAACCAATGGATTTGTCTCATTATGAAAATAAATGTTGTGGTCATACTCACAATTCATGCCAGCAATTCAGTTTGTCCTAATAGCAACCTAATGCGTCAGAACAACTCTCCTTGAGTAGTCCAACAAGTG
The DNA here is from genome assembly GCF_002910315.2 of Salvelinus sp. IW2-2015. Lineage (NCBI taxonomy): Eukaryota > Metazoa > Chordata > Actinopteri > Salmoniformes > Salmonidae > Salvelinus > Salvelinus sp. IW2-2015. The sequence continues at coordinate 311,662 of NW_019942565.1, read as the reverse complement.
TCTGTTCTCTGAGGGCTATCCCTATGCAATTCTCATACAAAGACTTTTCCTGGAAGCCCAAGACTTTGATGGTGAAATGCGTTTGGGACTTCATTGTTGTGACACCCCTAATAAAATAATTAATTGCATGGCAGTCTTATGTTTGTCAATACAGTTATTAGGAAACAACTCTATGTATCTGTGTCAGTCACCCATGGTGTTGGGTTGGGTTTAATTCACACTACTTTCCAGAGTGGCGCATCTCAGTGCAAGATGCGTCACTACAGACCCTGGTTTAATTCCAGACTGTATCACGACCGGTCATGATTGGGAGTCCCATATGGCGGCGCACAATTGGTCCAGCATCGTCCGGGTTAGGGTTTGGTAGGGGTAGGCTGTCATTGTAAATAAGAGTTTGTTCTTAACTGACTTGCCTAGTTAAATAAAGGTTAAATAAAAAATACATTTAAAAATAACATTACAAAACACTATACAGTGTGTGTTTTCAACTATTTCCATTGAAGACCATTTGAGACCATAACATTGAAACCATTAGAACTGCTGTAGCCTAGTGGTTTGCTTGTTCATCAGGAATGGTCTAACAGTAACTAATCCAGATATTTGTTGAAGGAAATAAACCACACACAAAGGGTCCGTTTCCTGGACACAGATTTAGCATAAAAGAAGGACAAACTGATTTGCTTTCACAGAGGACTGGCTTGAATTGTGAGGATGGCCACACAATTTATTTTTGTCACGGGCCAAATCTATTGGTTTTCTACCCAAAGTTACAATGGAAATGGTGTGATCTGTTTAATAAACACGACACCAGCTAAATGGATAAAAGAGTGTGGCTGTATGGCAGAAACAGCTGCATCTAGTGGTCAAAACCTGGTACTTTCACACTACTTTATGGTAAAGGTTGCAAGCAACTTCAATAACTATTGTCTATGAACAGGAGGAAAAAACTTAACTGAGAATAGATTACATAGGATGAAGAAACAATATCCGAGCCACAGCTCTATCCTACTTGTTAGACATAGAGAACTGATACTGTATACTGGTTGTTGGGGTGGGATTGGCATGGGGTGTGGGGGCTCCGTGGATGGCCTTATACTATTTTTGGGGGGATTCCTCATCATACTCATTGTTAAAAAAAAGGTATGGTCCAAATCAGATATTAGGTACTATATTTATTGAATATTATATGAATTCTATAAATTCAAATGGACAATTTGAGTGCAATCAATTAGCTTAATTTCTCAGAGATAAAATGATATTTTAATAAAATAATGTTGCCGTAATGCTGATCTGATCTGTTTCTAACAAAAAAAAAACGATTTCAGAACAATCTGAGATGGTGGGTGTCATGGTTTGCTGAAATGACATGGAACAAACCTGTGTCAGTTGGTCGGTGTCAAAGTCATAGGCTCCAAGTTTTGAAATCAAGAATGCATGAGCGTTGATCAGAGTACAGTATGAGTTCTCCTTTGAAAGGTCATGGGTTAGTCTAGCTTCCCACACAACCTAGAAAAATGTTTTCAGGGAAGTGTGTGTGAGACTGGGCGATTCTACTTCCCTATGCTCAACTAGGCCTATAGTCTCCCTTGAGATCAATTCATTTCTTTGGAGCAAAATCTATTGGGAGGAAATCTAGATCAAGTCTTGCCTGCAGTTACTATCAGGATAGTAACAAAGCTCAGTCTCAATTTGTTATCTATAACCCAATCCTAGTTGTGAATAGGGCTGTTGCGGGAACATATTACCGCCACACCGGCAGTCATGGGTCATGACCGCAGTAAAATGCCATGTGACTGAGTCACGGTAATCCCCTTTTATGCACTCTGGACATGCTTTGCTAGTACCCAACTTGCTAACTACCATCAGGTCCTAATGGCCTGGTACTCAGGGCTCTATTGTTCCTCCATCAGGTCCTAATGGTCTGGTTCTCAGGGCTCTATTGTTCCTTCATCAGGTCCTAATGGTCTGGTATTCAGGGCTCTATTGTTCCTCCATCAGGTCCTAATGGCCTGGAACTCAGGGCTCTATTGTTCCCCCATCAGGTCTTAATGGCCTGGTTCTCAGGGCTCTATTGTTCCTCCATCAGGTCCTAATGGCCTGGTTCTCAGGGCTCTATTGTTCCTCCATCAGGTACTAATGGCCTGGTTCTCAGGGCTCTATTGTTCCTCCATCAGGTCCTAATGGCCTGGTTCTCGGGGCTCGAGAGCATGCTCTTCAAACAGGAATATCACCTGTCGGGGCAGTGAGAGCATGCTCTTCAAACAGGAATATCACCTGTCGGGGCAGTGAGAGCATGCTCTTCAAACAGGAATATCACCTGTCGGGCAGTGAGAGCATGCTCTTCAAACAGGAATATCACCTGTCGGGCAGTGAGAGCATGCTCTTCAAACAGGAATATCACCTGTCGGGGCAGTGAGAGCATGCTCTTCAAACAGGAATATCACCTGTCGGGCAGTGAGAGCATGCTCTTCAAACAGGAATATCACCTGTCGGGCAGTGAGAGCATGCTCTTCAAACAGGAATATCACCTGTCGGGGCAGTGAGAGCATGCTCTTCAAACAGGAATATCACCTGTCGGGGCAGTGAGAGCATGCTCTTCAAACAGTGGTTTATGTGAGGAGTGAAGTAAGTGTTATTTATTTCTCAGCTGCTCATATTAAGCACATGCTCCGCTATAAAACCCAAGTAGCATCATTGGAAAACAGACCGGCGTGAAAGTGTGCTATTGGATTACGTACAGATGACATGTATTTTTTCCCCTGCCTCGTTTCCAGCCCATTCGATAATGGCCCATTCTCTATCAAAACACATTTGACATATTAGTAAAGACAAGATTAAATTGAGAATAGTCTGATGGGTGAAAACGAAGGAGCACAAGCATTTTTTGCTACTTTTTCAAATCATCAATAGTCTATAGTCGTACCATGCAGCCTATATACAGTGCCTTCGGAAATTATTCAGACCCCTTCACTTTTCCAAATTTTGTTACGTTACAGCCTTATTCTAAAAGGGGTTGAGTCATTTTTCCCCCCTCATTAATCTACACACAATACCCAATAATGACAACACAAAAACAGGTTTTTAACAGGTTAACTGAAATATCTCATTTACATAAGTATTCAGACCCTTTGCTCAGTACTTTGTTGAAGCACCTTTGGCAGCAATTACGCCTGAAGGTACCACGTTCATCTGTACAAACAATAGTATGCAAGTATAAGCACCATGGGACGACGCAGCCGTCATACTGCTCAGGAAGGAGACGTGTTCTGTCTCCTAGAGATGAACGTACTTTGGTGCGAAAAGTGCAAATCAATCCCAGAACAACATTAAAGGTCCTCGTGAAGATGCTGGAGGAAACAGGTACAAAAGTATCTATATCCACAGTAAAACAAGTCCTATATCGACATAACCTGAAAGGCTGCTCAGCAAGGAAGAAGCCACTGCTCCAAAACCACCATAATAAAGCCAGACTACGGTTTGCAACTGCACATGGGGACAAAGCTCGTTCTTTTTGGAGAAATGTCCTCTGGTCTGATGAAACAAAAATAGAACTGTTTGGCCATAATAACCATCGTTATGTTCGGAGGAAAAAGGGGGATGCTTGCAAGCCGAAGGACACCATCCCAACCGTGAAGCACAAGGGTGGCAGCATCATGTTGTGGGGTGCTTTGCTGCAGGAGGGACTGGTGCACTTCACAAAATAGATGGAATCATGAGGATGTAAAATGATGTGGATATATTGAAGCAACATCTCAAGAAATCAGTCAGTAGGTTAAAGCTTGGTCGCAAATGGGTCTTTCAAATGGACAATGACCCCAAGCATACTTCCAAAGTTGTGGCAAAATGGCTTAAGGACAATAAAGTCAAGGTATTGGAGTGGCCATCACGAAGCCCTGACCTCAATCCTAAAGACAATTTGTGGGCAGAACTGAAAAAGCGTGTGTGAGCAAGGAGGCCTACAAACCTGACTCAGTTACATCAGCTCTGTCAGGAGGAATGGGCCAAAATTCACCCAACTTATTGTGGGAAGCTTGTGGAAGGCTACCTGAAACGTTTGACCCAAGTTAAACAATTTAAAGGCAATGCTACCAAATACTAATTGAGTGAACTTCTGACCCACTGGGAATGTGATGAAATAAATAAAAGCTGAATTAAATCATTCTCTCTACTATTATTCTGACATTTCACATTCTTAAAATAAAGTGGTGATCCTAACTGACCTAAGACATGGACTTTCTACTAGGATTAAGTGTCAGGAATTGTGAAAAACTGAGTTTAAATGTATTTGGCCAAGGTGTATGTAAACTTCTGACTTTAAGTGTACGTAGCACAAATTGCTTGCTAGCTAGATAGCTAAGCTAACTACCTTGCTGGCTAGATAGCTAACTACCTTGCTGGCTAGCTAGCCAGTTAACGTTAGCTAAGTGAGAATGTGATGAGGACAGGGCAAGCTACTCACCTTCAGACCACCATGCCTACTCTCTCTCATATTGTTACCTAGGGCTGAATGATGTTCAATGAGCAGCATGTAGAGCGCCCTCTTCTGGCAACCGTTGAACATTTCTAATAATGACAGCAAATCAGCAGATGTATTTGTTTATTCTATGTATGTAATATCAGTACTTTATCTGTGTAATAAAGACCGACAAGGCTGATGTCGGCCGACAAACAAAGATATTTGTACTCCAAAGAGGGGGGGTGGTGGATCGGTTAAATAAATAAAAAAGTAAAAAAATAAAACATGTCTTTACTGATTACAGTTTTGTTTATGAATTACTAAGTGATTAAAATGCATCACTGTTACCAAATCGGTGATCGAAAAATCTGTGACAGAATGACTTCAATTGAATTGGCTACAATGGGAAATCATAGTAGTCCCAACCCACAGTTGCAGTGTAGCACAGTACAGTAGAGTACATTACAGTAGAACACAGAATAGTACAGTAAAGAAAAGTAGAGCACACGTGTAGAGTACAGTATAATGTAATATACTCTACTGTACTGAACCATACTCTGCTTTACTGTACTGTACTATATTGCAGGGATCGCGTTAACGCAGAATTTAGCGTTTTTCAACCAGAACCCCCCCCCCGGAAAAACATGTTGCATTCTGAGAACGCAGGTGTATTGACCAAGAGAGATTCAATTTCAAGTTCCAACTTTTTATATTTAAATAGACTCGTTCCAAAACGTCTCATCCACCCTCCAGACCACTCGCTCTCTGCCTGTCTGCGGGGGATGGTGTGGGAGATGAGGAAGTAAGAGATTAAGAACACATTTTACGTTGGCAATTTTATGTGGCCGTTTTCACACTAGTTTGTTTGCTAATGTTCGAAGCAGAGTTCGGTTATTTGTTACATTGTGGTTACATCGAAGAATGAAATAAAATAAAAAATCTTATTTATAAWGATTTATTCAGATGAGTGTCGCGAGCTTGTCATTTTTCCTACGCACTTATAGCATTTGTTTTTCAACAAAGTTGAGTACTTGCATATTGAAGCTATATTATTGTTTCAGATGATTGATTATTGTATGTGATTATAATAACACTGTTTTCACATAGCACCCTCTTGAACTGACCCGGATTTTCRTGCACTCTAGAACACTGAGTGGACCCATGTATTTATTGTCCATTTGTTTAATTAGAGGGCAGGTGAATCTATTAAAATGTTTTGAAATGGCAGACTTTTGAATGCTAACGCGACCCCTGGTGTGTTTTAATTATTATTTAAAAAATGACATAGTGGTGCAGCCCAATCCACAAGGGGGCGCAGCGGCCCTCTTACGTTCTTTCGAGAGAACCCTGGTCTGATGGAGATTACACTGCTTGCCTAATTTGACTATTATTCCAAGGAGATTAGAGCCATGTAGCCTAAATTCATTGTTGGGTGGTCTAACAAAGTGGTACATTACTAATGTGTTTCATTTTTTTAAATGCATTTGCGCTGTCTATCCCTCCCTCCCTCTCTGCTATGCCTGTCTTCATCTCTAAAGTGTTTTCTGTTCTCTCAATACAGGTGAGCTGACTCTAAAACCAAGCTGTCTGTCAGTCCATCCATCAAGCGGATCTATCAGAGGAACCACCTGTGCATGAGAAGGAACACAATCAGTTTTCGAAAGAAGTGTTGGGGTGTATCCGTCACACTTCCTGCTCCACCCACCCACCTCAACTCAGACTCCACCCAGTGACCCTTGACCCCTTACATCCAAGATGAAACTAAAAGAGGACATGAACCCACTGCTGCTGCAGGTCTTCCGCTCAGTTGTCTGGGTCTACTCTGTCATCACCTTCCTGCCCTGGTACCTGCTCTCGGGCGCTGGAGCCAACCTAGACCGGGCGCGGCGGGTCAAGGCACGGTCAGTGAGCGGTCGCCCGGCGGGCCCTTACCGGGCGACCAACCATGAGGATGGTAGCCAGCAGAAGCTGGTGTCTTCCTTGCACCCAGGAGTGGACACCCTGGACAAGGTGATGGAGCATGGAGCGGCCAGGTTCCCAGAGAGGAACTGCCTGGGCACGAGAGAGGTGCTGAGCGAGGAGGACGAGCTCCAACCCAACGGGAAGGTCTTCAAGAAGGTGAGGGAGAAAAGTGGATTTAATTATCTTTCTTGATACAGTGCCTTTGGAAAGTATTCAGACCCCTTGACCCTTTCCACATTTTGTTACGTTACAGCCTTATTTTAAAATGGATTAAATAAATAAAAATCCTCAGCAATCTACACACAATAACCCATTTCTTAAAAATAAAAAACAGAAATACCTTATTTATATAAGTATTTAGACCCTTTGCTATGAGATTTGAAATTGAGCTCAGGTGCATCCTGTTTCCATTGTTCATCGTTGAGATGTTTCTACAACTTTATTGGAGTCCACCTGTAGTAAATTCAATTGATTTGACATGATTTGGAAAGTCACACACCTGTCTCTATGTAAGGTCCCACAGTTAACAGTGCATGTCAGAGCAAAAACAAAGCCATTAGGTCGAAGGAATTGTCCGTAGAGCTCAGAGACAGCATTGTGTCAAAGCACAGATCTGGGGAAGGGTACCAAAAAATGTCTGCAGCATTGAAGGTCCCAAGAACACAGTTGCCTCAATCATTCTTCAATGGAAGAAGTTTGGAACCACCAAGACTCTTCCTAGAGCTGGCCGCCCAGCCAAACTGAACAATCGGGGGAGAACGGCATTGGTCAGGGAGTTGACCAAGAACCCGATGGTCACTTTGACAGAGCTCTAAAGTTCCTCTCTGTAGATGGGAGAACCTTCCAGAAGGACAACCATCTCTGCAGCACTCCACCAATCAGGGCTTTACGGTAGAGTGGCCAGACGGAAGCCACTCCTCAGTAAAAGCCACATGACAGCCCGCTTGGAGTTTGCCAAAAGGCACCTAAAGTCTCTCAGACCACGAGAAACAAGATTCTCTGGTCTGATGAAACCAAGATTGGACTATTTTGGCCTGAATACCAAATGTCACGTCTGGAGGGAGCCTGGCACCATCCCTACGGTGAAGTATGGTAGTGGCAGCATCAGGCTGTGGGGATGTTTTTCAGCAGCAGGGACTGGGAGACTAGTCAAAACAATTTAATCAATTTTAGAATAAGGCTGTAATGTAACAAAATGTGGAAAAAGTCAAGTGGTCTGAATACTTTCCAAAGGCTCTGTATAATTTGTTTACGTTGTGTATGAGAAAGGCCTCTTTGCTATGGTTGCAGTAGGAGGACATTAGATGGCACTGTCTAACCCTGTTTGAAGGCAGCTTGTTTTTATAGGTAATTCTGGGGTAATACTGTCGTACAAGGAGACCTACCAGACATCGGTGTGTGACAGTTTAGTGGTGCGTACTTCTAGTATTAACAATGGTATTTTTAGTTTTGGGGGTCAGCTATGAAACTAGCAGACAGATGAGTCTATAAAATATCACTAATTGCATAATTTCTGATCCCCTTTTTTTTGCCCCTACCATCGCCTACCCTGGTTGGAGGACCTGGTGGAAAAACATTACAATTTAAAATACGCTGTGCCTTCAGAAAGTATTCACACCACTTGACTTCATCCACATTTTGTTGTGTTACAGCCTGACTACTATTTTTTTGTCACTGGTCTTCACAAATAGGGCTGACCTCAGTTAGTCGATTATTCAGTCAATAGGCTGTTGGCCGACCGAGATTTCTTTTCAGTTTTTTTATGGTGCACAAGACACCCGCCTGTTTCTKACCTGCCTCAGTGGACTAATCCATTGCGGAGGCCACGGGGATGGCACAATCCATCACTCTTAAGATGCTACTGAAATTGTGTATGGTTATATTATGTATGAATAATGATGCAACACTAATAAATATAATATTATTTGATAACAAATGCGCCTCTCCCACATTGAATAGCGGTTGCTGTCCGCGGTTCTGAAACATAATCTTCAGTGCCCCGTTGAATTGGCGCCTTTCCCTATATGTTGCTTTGTGCATAATAGCAAAGTTATCCAGCATATTGGTGTTGAGAACAATGCGACGGAGGCAGCAGCGGTGTGAGGAGACGAGAAAACAACCCTTGCCTTAATTGTCTAAGAAAATTAAGGAGAGAGGAAACCCCAYTCTAATTAGGTATATAATCAATAGCCTAACGGTTTAATGTGCCTGGCTTTATAAATCATCCGTATATACATCATATATATACTAAAGTATGTGGACAGCCCTTCAAATAGTGGATTCGGCTATTTCAGCCACACTCATTGCTGACATGTGTATAAAATCGAGCACACAATCCATGCAATCTCCATAGACAAACATTGGCAGTAGAATGGCCTTACTGAAGAGCTCAGTGACTTTCAACGTGACATCGTCATAGGATGCCACCTTTCCAACAAGTCAGTTCGTCATATTTCTGCCCTGCTTGTGCTGCCCCTGTTAACTGTAAGTGCTGTTATTGTGAAGTGGAAACGTCTAGGATCAACAACGGCTCAGCCGTGAAGTGGTAGGCCATACAAGCTCACAGAACGGTACCGGCGAGTGCTGAAGCGCGTAGCGAATAAAAATCATCTGTTCTCGGTTGCAACACTCACTACCGAGTTCCAAACTGCCTCTGGAAGCAACATCAGGACAATAACTGTTCGTCGGGAGCTTCATGAAATGGGTTTCCATGGCCGAGCAGCGGCACACAAGCCTAAGATCATCATTCACAATGCCAACCGTCGGCTGGAAGCTTGCCGCCATTGGACTCTGGAGTGATGAATCACGCTTCACCATCTGGCAGTTCGAAGACAAATCTGGGTTTGGCGGATGCCAGGAGAACGCTACCTGCCCCAATGCACAGTGCCAACTGTAAAGTTTGGTGGAGGAGGAATAATGGCCTGGGGCGGTTTTGAATTGTTCTGGCTAGGCCCCTTAGTTCCAGTGAAGGGAAATCTTAACACTACAGCGTACAATGACGTTCTAGACGATTTCAGCATGACAATGCCCCTGTGCACAAAGCAAGGTCCATACAGAAATGGTTTGTCAAGATTGGTGTGGAAGAACTTGCAGTGCTTGCTGTTTGGAGTTTTCGGCTGGGTTTCTGTACAGCACTTTGAGATATCAGTTGATGTAAGAAGGGCTATATCAATACATTTGATTTGATTTGACTAGCTTCACCGATCCCTGACCTCAACCCCATCGAACACCTTTGGGATGAATTCGAACGCAGACTGCGAGCCAGGCCTAATCGCCCAACATCAGTGCTKAACCTCACTAATGCTCTTGTGGCTAAATGGAAGCAAGTCCCCCCCCAGCCATCTTCCAACATCTAGTGAAAAGCCTTCCCAGAAGAGTGTAGAGGTCGACCGATTAATCGGAATGGCCGATTCYTTTTTGCAACCTTCCGGTTACTAGTCCAACGCTCTAACCACCTGCCTTACATTGCACTCCACGAGGAGCCTGCGTGGCAAGCTGACTACCTGTTACGCGAGGGCAGCAAGAAGCCAAGGTAAGTTGCTAGCTAGCATTAAACTTATCTTYTAAAAAACAATKAATCTTAACATAATCACTAGTTAACTACACATGGTTGATGATATTACTAGTTTATCTAGCGTGTCCTGCGTTGCATATAATCGATGCGGTGCCTGTTCATTTCTCATTGAATCACAGCCTACTTCGACAAACGGGTGATTTAACAAGCGCATTTGCGAAAAAAGCACTGTCGTTGCACCAATGTACCTAACCATAAACATCAATGCCTTTCTTTAAAATCAATACACAAGTATATATTTTTAAACCAGCATATTTAGTTAATATTGCCTGCTAACAGGAATTTCTTATAACTAGGGAAATTGTCACTTCTCTTGCGTTCCGTGCAAGCAGTCAGGGTATATGCAGCAGTTTGGGCCGCCTGGCTCATTGCGAACTGTGTGAAGTCCATTTATTCCTAARAAAGGCCGTAATTAATTTGCCAGAATTGTACATAATGATGACATAACATTGAAGGTTGTACAATGTAACAGCAATATTTAGACTTAGGGATGCCATCCGTTAGATAAAATACAGAAGGAACGGTTCCGTATTTCACTGAAAGAATAAACGTTTTATTTTCTAAATGATAGTTTCCGGATTTGACCATATTAATGATCTAAGGCTCGTATTTCTGTGTGTTATTATGTTATAATTAAGTCTATGATTTGATAATTGATAGAGCAGTCTGACTGAGCGATGGTAGGCAGCAGCAGACTCGTAAGCATTCATTCAAACAGCACTTTCGTGCGTTTGCCAGCAGCTCTTCGCAATGCTTCAAGCAATGCGCTGTTTATGGCTTCAAGCCTATCAACTCCCGAGATTAGGCTGGTGTAACCGATATGAAATGGCTAGCTAGCTAGCGGGGTGCGCGCTAATAGCATTTCAAACGTCACTCGCTCTGAGACTTGGAGTAGTTGTTCCCCTTGCTCTGCAAGGGCCGCTGCTTTTGTGGAGCGATGGGTAACGATGCTTCGAGGGTGGCTGTTGTCGATGTGTTCCTGGTTCGAGCCCAGGTAGGGGCGAGGAGAGGGACGGAAGCTATACTGTTACACTGGCAATACTAAAGTGCCTATAAGAACATCCAATAGTCAAAGGTATATGAAATACAAATGGTATAGAGAGAAATAGTCCTATAATTCCTATAATAACCTAAAACTTCTTACCTGGGAATATTGAAGACTCATGTTAAAAGGAACCACCAGCTTTCATATGTTCTCATGTTCTGAGCAAGGAACTTAAACGTTAGCTTTCTTACATGGCACATATTGCACTTTTACTTTCTTCTCCAACACTTTGTTTTTGCATGATTTAAACCAAATTGAACACGTTTCATTATTTATTTGAGGCTAAATTGATTTGATTGATGTATTATATTAAGTTGAAATAAAAGTGTTCATTCAGTATTGTTGTAATTGTTATTATTACAAATAAATAAATACATTGAAAAAAAAAAGAAAGATCCTGCTTCGGTTGCCTGTTTGGGTGTTTTGTTTAATAGCCTGCTGGTTCTGTTAGRGCTAATCATTGCTATGCTGCATCACCAATCTTATGTTATTGCTATGCTGTAATAAAGGCTTTTWAWTTTTTTTTTTTTTTTAACAAACTRTCTGGTATTACTTACGATTTATTTACTGTTTATACTGTTCCAAATGGTCAGAAAATAATAATAATAATGTAATCTAACAGCACCTGTTTGGCACACACAGGCCTAATATTCACACAGTGCTGGCTACAATATACCCTCCTTTATCTGGGTCTCCAGTAGTTTTCACAGCTAAGTCACATGTCTTCCACACATCTAACTTCCCCTTTCCCTCCTGAGCAACCAGCAAACATTCCCCCGTTTCAAGTTTCATTTTCAGGTCTTCCACATCCATTTTGCTGTGTTTAGAGTTTATAACCAATTTTATAATGTGAAACATTATAACCATGTGTCACGTGAAGACGGCAAGAGTTGAGGGAATAGGGAATGTTTTTTCCTAAATAAATGAGGGATTTTGGCAACATAACTTTTCAGTCAGAATCAAGTAAGGAACCAAATGGCTGTAATGATGGTGCAGCTTCAGCACGGACAGCTCGATAAACACTTGCTGTGGTGCTTGTTCACTGCTGCAGGGAGGAGAGAGAGCGACAACATTACTCAGTCACACAGGCACTCGCTGTCATTAAAAAYAAAACTGTAACACCGCGTGGCCATCGGTTTCCCTCTTGAGTCATTAGTGTGTCTTAATTATTTCATCAAACAGTGTGACTATTTTTTTTWWATTTAACCTTTATTTAACKAGGAAGGGCTCATTGAGATTTAAAATCTKTTTTTCAAGAGCGTCCTMGCCAAGARAGGCAGCAKCAAGTCATTACAAAAATTACAGACAGACAACATGAAAAACTACAAGTAATCTAGTAAAAACCATTGAYTTCACAAGAGTATAACAATATCAAAAACAGCAAATTAAAAACATTGACAGGTCAGGGAATCAGCCTCAAAATCCTTCATCAGTGATTTAAAAACACCAATCGGGACAAGTTCTTCCAGTTTAAAATTATTTTGTAAGGTGTTCCAAGACGATGGCGCAGAGTACATAAAAGACCTTTTACCAAATTCAGTTCGGACATTTGGAACAGTTAGCAGGATAAAGTCTAGCGAACTAAGAGAGTACCCACCACATTTCTGAACAAWAAAAATGCCCAAATAAAAAGGTAGTAACCCAAAATGGCTTTGTAAATAAAAGTATACCAGTGACTGAGCCTACGAGTCACTAGAGAAGGCCAGACAACCCTGGTATACAAAGTGCAGTGGTGCGTAAGGGTTTTGCAGTTTAAAATAAATCTCAAAGTGCCATGGTAAAGAGTGTKAATTGATCTCAAACACTGAGTGGAAGCATTCATATATAAAATATCCCCATAGTCTAGTAAAGGCATAAATGTAGCTAATACTAGCCTCCTTCTGGCTTCAAAAGAAAAACAGGCTTTATTCCTAAAATAAAAACCCAATTTCAGCTTCAATTTTTTTGTAAGTTGTTGAATATGCAATTTAAAAGAGAGGCCGTCATCAATTAGAATTCCAAGATATTTATATGAGGTTACAACCTCAATCTGACTAAAGCATCAGACAATCTTATTCAAACACATAGGTGGTGTCTATGGAAAAATACATGTATTTAAAATGTAGACCAATAGACAGGCGTCTCTCGCTCGACTAAGGTTTTTCTTAGTCGGGGACAGCACTGCGCTGTATACATATAGCCTCTTCCTATTTGTACTAGACTCCAAGTGCAAATCAAATCAACCAATCCTTCTAATCTTAATTCCACCCCTCAGATGTCCACAGCCTACCAATCTGTCCCAATATATTACCAGCGAGTGTGTGGGTTTGAAGGTGATCCTGGGGGGGTATAAATGGATGTTGTACGAGGAGGCCTACCAAGCAGCAGTATATTAGTGTTAAGTTAAGTGTATATGGTTGTGTTATCTCTAGGTGATCCTGGGGGAGTATCAGTGGATGTCGTATGAGGAGACCTACCAGGCAGCAGTGTGTTTTGGCAGTGGGCTGGCCGCGCTGGGCCAGAGGCCTCAGTGTAACATCGSCATCTTCTGTGAGACCAGGGCCGAGTGGATGATAGCAGCACAGGCCTGCTTCATATACAACTTCCCATGTGAGTGTTTATGTTAGACAGTAGCACACACACTATAGCAATACACACACTATAGCAATACACAAACTATAGCAACACACACACAATAGCAACAAACACTATAGCAACACGCCGCACACACACAATGAATCTCTAACTCCAGTCTGTGTCATTCTGCCAGTGGTGACGTTGTACTCCACTCTGGGCGGAGCGGCCATTGCCCACGGTCTGAACGAGACTGAGATCACCCACATCATCACCAGCAAAGACCTGCTACACAGCCGTCTCAAGGTAGGCTCTGCTTGCCTTGTCCTGATCACTTCCTGCAATGCCATATGAGACAGTACACACTCCAGCCAGGTAATACAATTTTCCCACATTTTAAATAGTCTTGCATATATATATATATATGTTTATTTATATATGTGTGTATTTATATATACATATTATTTATTTATTTAAAAGACTACATTTTGAATAGTTTTCACCCATAAATATGCATTGGAACACTTGCCCACTTGCATTACAGTCCTTGAGCAGACAGTCTAATTAAGTGTTGACATTCAGTGTGTTTGAGGGGATCCGTTTGTACAAGGCAATGCGTAGAATTGCTAGTCTTAATGACATAATGAGCCGTTATTTGGAATGCGAGATGATTTGTAGATCAGAGACGACATTGATTCTAAGCAGTCCAACTGCAATCTCCAGTCAATAGCTACATTCTCTCCTCCCTCTCCTCCTGCCATCTCCTCCCAGGACATTCTGTTGGAGGTGCCTCGGCTGCAGCACATCATCGTGGTGGACAGTAAGCCAACCAGTTGGCCCGGCTTCCCCCGTGGCATCATGGTCCACAACATGGACGCCGTGCAAGAGCTGGGCTCCAGACCCGACAACAGTAAGGAGGGAGAGCGTGGGTGTGTGTGAGCGGTGTGTGTGTTTGGGTCTACGTGTTGTCTGACTCGGTACAGTACTTCTGCCCTGTGGTCTTAGCGACTCAAATGTAATCTGACTTCCAGAATCATCGTTTTTTGTACCTGAATAGCCCTCTCTGTCATATCCTATCAGATTGTATTAGCCCTGTGCTATGTGCATGCCCTCTCTTGAAAGACAGATCGATAGCCGTTCTCTGATGCTCCCGCATTGTGCAATGTTCTGACCCAAAAGTCTTTCTGTAACCTTTTTAACTTCCCCGCTGCCTCCCCCTCTCGCTGTCTCTCTCTCTCTCTCTCTCTCTCTGCGGCGTCTGTAGTGGCGGTGGCGCGCCGGCGGCCCCTGCCCTCTGACATCGCTGTCATCATGTACACCAGCGGCTCCACGGGCATCCCCAAGGGCGTCATGATCTCCCATAGCAACATCATCGCGGGCGTCACAGGCATGGCAGAGCGCATCCCAGACCTGGAGTACGTACAGAGAACTATGGTGTCTTCTAGATTGACTGCTAATTGTTTTTGACTTTTCACTCTCTCACTGCCACTCTCTTTCCCCCCTGATCACTGTTTTTCTCCTTTTCTCTTTTCCTCATTCATTCGCTATCTCTCTCTTTCTCTCTTTCTAACTCTCTTAATATCTCTTTTCCTCATTCATTCGCTATCTCTTTCTCTCTTTCTAACTCTCTCTTAATATCTCTTTTCCTCATTCATTCGCTATCTCTCTCTTTCTCTCTCTCTTAATCTCTTTTCCTCATTCATTCGCTATCTCTCTCTTTCTCCCTCTATCTCTCTCTCTTTCTATCTCTTAATATCTCTTTCTCTCTCTCTTTCTATCTGCCACCATTTCCCCTACAGAATGTAAACGTATCTCTTTCTTTCTCCTTCTCTCTCATCTCATGAATATCTCTGAGTGTCCTGCTCTTCATCTCCTTTCTTCTCTTCTCTATATTAGTACCAGTCAAAAGTTTGGACACCTCCTCATTCAAGGGTTATTTTCTACATTGTAAAATAATAGTGAAGGCATAAAAACTATGAAATAACACATATGGAATCATGTAGTAAGCAAAAAAGTGTTAAACAAACAGCTTTGCACGCTCTTGGGCTTTCTCTCAACCCGCTTCTTGAGGAATGTTTTTCCAACAGTCTTCAAATCAAATCACATTTATTTATATAGCCCTTCTTACATCAGCTGATATCTCAAAGTGCTGTACAGAAACCCAGCCTAAAACCCCAAACAGCAAGCAATGCAGGTGTAGAAGCACGGTGGCTAGGAAAAAGGCCAAAACCTAGGAAGAAACCTAGAGAGGAACCAGGCTATGAGGGGTGGCCAGTCCTCTTCTGGCTGTGCCGGGTGGAGATTATAACAGAACATGGGCCAGATGTTCAAATGTTCATAAATGACCAGCATGGTCAAATAATAATAATCACAGTAGTTTCAAGGGTGCAGCAAGTCAGCACCTCAGGAGTAAATGTCAGTTGGCTTTTCATAGCCGATCATTAAGAGTATCTCTACCGCTCCTGCGGTTTCTAGAGAGTTAAAAACAGCAGGTCTGGGACAGGTAGCATGTCCGGTGAACAGGTCAGGGTTCCATAGCCGCAGGCAGAACAGTTGAAACTGGAGCAGCAGCACGGCCAGGTGGACTGGGACAGCAAGGAGTCATCATGCCAGGTAGTCCTGAGGCATGGTCCTCCGAGAGAGAGAGAGAAAGAGAGAATTAGAGAGAGCATACTTAAATTCACACAGGACACTGAATAAGACAGGAGAAGTACTCCAGAATAACAAACTGACCCTAGCCCCCGACACATAAACTACTGCAGCATAAATACTGGAGGCTGAGACAGGAGGGTCAGGAGACACTGTCCCTATCCGATGATAACCCCGGACAGGCCAAACAGGAAGGATATAACCCACCCACTTTGCCAAAGCACAGCCCCACTACTAGAGGGATATATTCAACACCAATTTACCATCCTAGACAAGGCCAAAGAAGGTAAGTTGGTGGTTGAGTAGGATTCCCACATAAGCTGAGCACTTGTTGGCTGCTTTTCCTTCAGTGTGCCTGAATTCTATAAAGCACGACAGCGTCACCAGCAAGCACCATCACACCACCTCCTCCATGCTTCAGGGTGGGAACCACACATGCGGAGATCATCCGTTCACCTACTCTGCATCTCACAAAGACACGGCGGTGGAACCAAAAATCTCAAATTTGGACTCATCAGACCAAGGACAGATTCCACCAGTCTAATGTCCATTGCTCGTGTTTCTTGGCCCAAGCCAGTCTCTTATTATTATTGGTTCCTTTAGTAGTGGTTTCTTTGCAGCAATTCGACCATGAAGGCCTGATTCACGAAGTCTCCTCTGAACAGTTGGTGTTGAGATGTGTCTGTTACTTGAACTCTGTTTAGCATTTATTTGGGCTGCAATCTGAGCCGGTAACTCTAATGAACTTATCCTCTGCAGCAGAGGTAACTCTGGGTCTTCCATTCCTGTGGCGGTCCTTATAAGAGCCAGTTTCATCATAGCGCTTGATGGTGTTTGCGACTGCACTTGAAGAAACTTCAAAGTTTGACATTTTCCGCATGTCTGACTTCTTGTCTTAAAGTAATGATGGACTGTCATTTCTCTTTGCTTTTTGAGCTGTTCTTGCCATAATATGGACTTAGCCCTATTTAGTAAAAGACCATCTTATGTATTCCATCCCTACCTTGTCACAACACAACTGATTTACTCAAGGCATTAGAAAGGAAAGAAAGGCACACCTGTTAATTGAAATGCATTCTAGTGACTAAAGCTGGTTGAGAGAACGCCAAGAGTGTTCAAAGCTGTCAAGGAAAAGGCTGGCTACTTTGAGGAATCTCAAATATGAACTATATTTTGATTTGTTTAACACTTTTTTTTGGTTACTACATGATTCCATATTTATATAGTTTCTGTATGTTGGCAGTTGAATAAAATGTTTTTTGTTTCCGTTCGTGCAGTGAGACAGACACCTATATTTGGTACCTGCCGCTGGCCCATGTTCTAGAGCTGAGTGCAGAGATTGTGTGTATCTCTCACGGCTGCTGCATCGGATACTCCTCCCCACAGACGCTAGCAGACCAGGTGAACACCACAACACACACCACAGACAGACAGACAGACAGACAGACAGACAGCAAGACAGACAGACAGACAGACAGACAGACAGCACAGACAGACACACAGACAGACACACAGACAGACACACAGACAGCACACAGACAGACAGACAGTAAGCCAAGGCACAACAACACAACGCGGTATGTAAACCCTCTATTAGACCTCCTCTATTAGAGAACAGGCCTAGCTGTGCTCTACTCCTAGTCTGATCCATCTCTCTCTCCTCTCTTCCTCCCCAGTCGACTAAGATTAAGAAGGGCAGTAAAGGAACACCAGTGTTCTAAAACCTACACTCATGGCTGCTGTACCGGTAAGCACTAAAGCTGCTGTAGTATATATATATACTCGAGTAAGACATGAACAGAATTTATTATTATATTTTTTTTTAATTGAAGTTGTGTTTTGTTCTCTTTTCTTCTCGTCCCTCGTTCTCCTCCTGTAGGAGATCATGGATCGGATCTATAAGAAGTGATGACCAAGGTGGAGGAGATGAGCAGTGTGCAGAGAACCCGTTTGTGTTGGCCTACAACTATAAGATGGAACAGATCACCAAGGGCTACAAGACCCCGCTCTGTGACAGGGTCATACACACACCTGTAACACACACACACACACACACAGTCAATGGGTAATGATTGATGGAGAGTCTCCAGGAGGTTGAACTAGCACTGTGCGGTCATTACATTTTGTCAGCCGGTTATTGTCATGCAAAAGACTGCCGGTCTCACGGTAATTGACCCTAATTAACATAAACACATTTAGCATCTCCGTGCCTCCGCTCATAAAAAAGTCTAATAAATCAATTTAATATTCACCATCACAATATATCCAGTATTTCATTTAGGCAGCTCTAAAGAAACATAATGAAGAAAATGTATATCAGAAGGACAGAATATGAGTTGGTCTAACTGCATGTTATCCTGTTGGCTGTAGGCTTGTTGGTTTAGCTGACAAGTTATGCCTTTAAGTCCCGTGTCATTATTTTTATATTATAATATTTAATAGTTAGAGGAATATAATTGAACTTGGCTGAATAAAATAGAAAGGATATTTTTCCCATTCCGGAGCGAGTACGCATATGAAGGCAATGTAGAGCGTAAAAGTGATAATTTGAAACAGGTCCTATACGCTAGATTGAGTTATTTGGCAACTTTACTTGTGAGAGATACAAACCTTAGAATGTCTTATAAATCAAAACATGTAATGGGCCTCATGGTACGACTAAAGTACTTCATTTAGGAAACCTAGTGAAATCTGTTCGAGAACATCGAAAAGAACATGTTTTCACAATGAAATATAGAGTATTTCATTAAACTGTCGACGGCCCCTCTCTCTGCGCGCATGAGAAAGGAATGAAAGAGAGGGGGAGGAGATGGAAACGCACGGTGGTGAGATATTCTGTAGCTAAAGGTAATGTATCACCCAATTAATGATGAAATATACAAAAATCTCTATTACTAGGCTATTCAAAATCAAATACAAATTCACTATTGTAGTGAACTGTAAGCCGCCCTGCACAATCAATGCACCAACAACATTGCCTAGGCTCTACGTTCTCTCCCAGACTCATGGATAGAAATGTTGGATCATAGCATAGGTAACCAGTCCATCCAGTCTACAATCAAAGCGCATTACTAGAATTTGTTTAATTTTGAATGTAGGCTAGACCAATTAAAGAAGTCTTAAATCATTTTTTGATGTTTTTCTGCGGTCGTAATATGCGGTAGGCTATGTATTGTATAACGAATGTCATAATCATTATTTTAATTCTGGGTTTTTTTCAGGCTTGGGCTCATATATAGGCCTATGCATATGCAATAATGCAACAACAGCCTTAATGGAGACTCACACACCGACATTCTCGAATATTGCTGTGGCCGGTTCCTGCGTTAAACAGAACCTAAGGTTCACACAGAGGTTATTATGAATGACTTGTTTATCTTGGTGTTATTCTCATCCCTGACTCACTGTCATCCTCTTTTTCTCCCTCTCCAGTCTGGTGTTTAGGAAAGTGCGCTCGTTGTTGGGGGGTCACATGAGGGTGGTGTTGTCAGGCGGAGCGCCCCTCTCCGCCGCCACCCAGCGCTTCATGAACATCTGCCTCTGCTGTCCCGTGGGCCAGGGCTACGGCTCACCGAGACCTGCGGAGCTGGCACCATCAGCGAGAGTAAGAGAGCGGGAAGAGAGAGGGAAGGGAGGATGAGTAAGGGGATGGAACGGAGTGAAAGGACGGAAGGAGGAAGTCAGCCGGGGCTACTGCTTCACCGAGACCTGCGAGCTGGTGAGGGTGGAGGGTGGGTGGAGCGGTAGGTCCAAGAAGAAGGAGGGAGGGTAAAAGAGAAGGAAATGTGTAGACTTCTGCTGCCTGATGGAAGAGAGGAATGGGGGCACAATGGAGAAAGCCAGGTGATTGTACACAGTAATGTGATATGCTATGTCGTTCTCACGTGTATTTTTTCCTCTCTCTATTTGTCAGTGTGGGACTATCGCACAGGTCGGGTCGGCGCTCCTCTGATCTGCTCCGAGATCACCCTCAAGGACTGGGAGAGGGTGAGTCCCTCCATAGCACTGGGACTGCAGAATCGGGATATTAGGGGAGGGCTTGGAGGGTGGAGGTGAGTGGGGTGGGGGCTAGGGTGGATGAAAGTTATATTGGAAGGGATGGACGTGGGCTGAAGATGCTTTGGGCATAGACCTCTTCTCCTGATATTCTCCAGGTGGTTACTACAGCACAGACAAGCCACACCCCAGGGGGAGATTGTAATCGCGCCCAACTGACTATGGGTTACTACAAGAACGAGGTGAAGAACCGCGAGGACTTCTTCGTGGACAGCAACGGCCACGCTGGTTCTGTACAGGAGACATCGGGGATTTCACCCAGACGGTGCCTCAAGATTATCGGTGAGCAGCCCAGAAAAAAACCTGTTTTCAGAGAGAGCCCTATGATATTTTGTCTGTCTATCTGTGGATTTAAATGCATACGAGTCAGGGTGAAAGCGCCAGATCCTCCAAATCTTCCCCAGGTGAACTAACAATTCAGACCCGTACAGTTAACTAAGGGTGCACTTGCGGTTAAGCACCCCCTCGGGCACATAGAGGATGATTCCCTTGCTGCGTGGATACGAATCTACCAGTCATACTCCTCCCTTCTCTCTTTATCCACTTCACTTCATACCCGTCTCTGTCAAAAACAATCAAATATGAAAGGTTTCGCATATATAAACGACAGATAAATTCCTCCGAAGGCAGCTGTGTATAAATCTACCTTAGCAATCATTGTGTTCCTTCTGTGTAGACCGTAAGAAGGATCTGGTGAAGCTCCAGGCTGGGGAGTATGTGTCTCTGGGGAAGGTGGAGGCCATGCTGAAGAACTGCCCTTTCGTAGACAACATCTGCGCCTACGCCAACAGGTAACAATGCGCATATATATACCGCTGGGTGACTGGAGTCTCTATAACACTGAGTGTACAAAACATTAAGAACACCGTGCTAACATTAAGAACAAAGCGTCACACGGGAGGCTGGCCCATGTTGACTCCAATGCTTCCCACAGTTGTGTCAAGTTGGCTGGATGTCCTTTGGATGGTGGACCATTCTTGATACACACGGGAAGCTGTTGAGTGTGAAAAACCCATCAGCATTGCAGTTCTCAAATCAAGTTCATTAGTCACATGCGCCGAATACAACAGGTGAATACTTACAGTGAAATGCTTGCTTACAAGCCCCTAATCAACAATCAGTTTAAAAAATAAGAATAAGAAATAAAAGTAACAGTCATTAAAGAGCAGCAGGAAAATAACAATAGCGAGACTATTTACAAGGGGCACTGGTTAGTCAAGGTAATTGAGGTAATATGTACATGCAGGTAGAGTTATTAAAGTGACTCTGCCATAGATAATAACAGAATAGCAGCGGTGTAAAGAGGGGGCAATGCAATAGTCTGGGTAGCCATTTGATTAGGTGTTCAGGAGTCTTATGGCTTGGGGTAGAAACTGTTTAGAAAGCCTCTTGGACCTGGACTTGGCGCTCCGGTACGCTTGCTGTGCGGGTAGCAGAGAGAACAGTCTATGATTAGGGTGGCTGGAGTCTTTGACAATGTTTAGGGCCTTCCTCTGACAGTTAGGCCTTCTGACACCGCCTGGTATAGAGGTCCTGAATGGCAGTAAGCTTGCCCCAGTGGTCTGTGCTACTACCCTCTGTAGTGCCTTGCGGTCGGAGGCCGAGCAGTTGCCATACCAGGCAGTGATGCAACCAGTCAGCGTGCTCTTCATGGTGCAGCTGTAGAACATTTTGAGGATCTGAGGACCCATGCCAAATCTTTTCAGTCTCCTGAGGGGACTGTTTTGTCGTGCCCTCTTCACGACACAAACGGTGCCTCTGGCACCTACTACCATACCCCGTTCAAAGGCACTTAAATATTCACCCTCTGAATGGCACACAGACACAATCCATGTCTCAATTGTCTCAAGGCTTAAAAATCCTTCTTAACCTGTCTCCTCTGCCTCAACTACACGATGAAGTGTATTTAACAGGTGACATCAATAAGGGATCATAGCTTCACCTGGTCAGTCTGTCATGGAAAGAGCAGGTGTTCTAATGTTTTGTAACTCGGTACAAAACATTGATTGTCTGTTTCTCCTTGTCAACTGTCTGTCTCTAGTCACAATGTCTCCATCTGCTGTCTGTGTCACCCACTTTCTACCTCTCTCCTGTCTCTCTCTTTGTCTTTCCGACTCATTGCTCTCTCTATCCTTCATCCTATTCTGGCCAGTCTTTCTCTCTCCATCTTTACCTTTCATTATAATAATAACTGAATGATGTGATGATGATGATGATAATAATATAAAAAGGAATTATACAAATCAACTTGTTGTTCTAAATATAACAATAACACTATATTATCTCTCCATTTCCTTAACTCTCTCCGTCCCAGTGACCAGTCGTACGTGATTGGCTTTGTGGTGCCCAATCAGAAGCATGTATGGCGCTGGCGGAGCAGAGAGGGTACGGGGCAGCTGGGAGGAGATTTGTAACAACCCTGACATGGAGAAAGACGTTCTCCACGTCATCACAAGAGCCGCTCTGTCAGGTAGGATGGAGGGAGGATAGAGGATTCTGGTTGTAACATACTGTTTCTCCATCTTTTTGGCCCTAGCGTTGACTTGTATTTCTACAACCCAGCCCATGCATTCGTCTCTAAAGTCCGGTGTTGTTTCCCCCCCACAGCCAAACTGGAGCGCTTTGAGATCCCTAGGAAGATCCGTCTGAGTGCAGAGCCCTGGACACCGGAGACTGGCCTGGTGACCGACGCATTCAAACTCAAACGCAAGGAGCTCAAATCACACTTATCAGAGGAATCTCTCTCT
>NW_019942565.1:193368-288595 GCF_002910315.2 Salvelinus sp. IW2-2015 | reverse complement strand
TTGAAGAGCATGCTCTCACTGCCCCGACAGGTGATATTCCTGTTTGAAGAGCATGCTCTCACTGCCCCGACAGGTGATATTCCTGTTTGAAGAGCCTGCTCTCACTGCCCCGACAGGTGATATATTCTGTACCGAAAGGTGAGGTGTCACCCAATTAATTCTGAAAATATAATACATTCTCTATTACTAGGCTATTCAAAATCAAACATAAATTCACTATAATTGTAGACTAACTCTGTAAGCCGCCCTGCACAATCAATGCACCAACAACATTGCCTAGGCCTCTACGTTCTCTCACAGACTCATGGATAGAAATGTTGGATCATAGCATAAGGTAACCAGTCCATTCCTGTCTCTTATACACATCTAGATGTGTATAAGAGACAGGAACCACACATGCGGAGATCATCCGTTCACCTACTCTGCATCTCACAAAGACACGGCGGTTGGAACCAAAAATCTCAAATTTGGACTCATCAGACCAAGGGACAGATTTCCACCAGTCTAATGTCCATTGCTCGTGTTTCTTGGCCCAAGCCAGTCTCTTATTATTATTGGTGTCCTTTAGTAGTGGTTTCTTTGCAGCAATTCGACCATGAAGGCCTGATTCACGAAGTCTCCTCTGAACAGTTGGTGTTGAGATGTGTCTGTTACTTGAACTCTGTTTAGCATTTATTTGGGCTGCAATCTGAGGCCGGTAACTCTAATGAACTTATCCTCTGCAGCAGAGGTAACTCTGGGTCTTCCATTCCTGTGGCGGTCCTTATAAGAGCCAGTTTCATCATAGCGCTTGATGGTGTTTGCGACTGCACTTGAAGAAACTTTCAAAGTTCTTGACATTTTCCGCATTGTCTGACCTTCTTGTCTTAAAGTAATGATGGACTGTCATTTCTCTTTGCTTTTTTGAGCTGTTCTTGCCATAATATGGACTTAGCCCTATTTAGTAAAAGACCATCTTATGTATTCCATCCCTACCTTGTCACAACACAACTGATTTACTCAAAGGCATTAAGAAGGAAAGAAAGGCACACCTGTTAATTGAAATGCATTCTAGGTGACTAAAGCTGGTTGAGAGAACGCCAAGAGTGTTCAAAGCTGTCAAGGAAAAGGCTGGCTACTTTGAGGAATCTCAAATATGAACTATATTTTGATTTGTTTAACACTTTTTTTTGGTTACTACATGATTCCATATTTATATAGTTTCTGTATGTTTGGCAGTTGAATAAAATGTTTTTTGTTTCCGTTCGTGCAGTGAGACAGACACCTATATTGGGTACCTGCCGCTGGCCCATGTTCTAGAGCTGAGTGCAGAGATGGTGTGTATCTCTCACGGCTGCCGCATCGGATACTCCTCCCCACAGACGCTAGCAGACCAGGTGAACACACACACACACACACCCACACACACAGACAGAGACAGAAACAGACAGACAGCCAACAGACAGAACGACAGAAACAGACAGACAGACACAACAGACAAAACAGCACAGACCATACAGACAGACACACAGACAGACACACAGACAGACAGACAGTAAGCCAAGGCACAACAACACAACGCGGTATGTAGAAACCCTCTATTAGACCTCCTCTATTAGAGAACAGGCCTAGCTGTGCTCTACTCCTAGTCTGATCCATCTCTCTCTCCTCTCTTCCTCCCCAGTCGACTAAGATTAAGAAGGGCAGTAAAGGAGACACCAGTGTTCTAAAACCTACACTCATGGCTGCTGTACCGGTAAGCACTAAAGCTGCTGTAGTATATATATATACTCGAGTAAGACATGAACAGAATTTATTATTATTTTTTTTTTTTAAATTGAAGTTGTGTTTTGTTCTCTTTCCTTCTCTGTCCCTCGTTCTCCCTCCTGTAGGAGATCATGGATCGGATCTATAAGAATGTGATGACCAAGGTGGAGGAGATGAGCAGTGTGCAGAGAACCCTGTTTGTGTTGGCCTACAACTATAAGATGGAACAGATCACCAAGGGCTACAAGACCCCGCTCTGTGACAGGTCATACACACACCTGTAACACACACACACACACACACAGTCAATGGGTAATGATTGATGGAGAGTCTCCAGGAGGTTGAACTAGCACTGTGGCGGTCATTACATTTTGTCAGCCGGTTATTGTCATGCAAAAGACTGCCGGTCTCACGGTAATTGACCCTAATTAACATAAACACATTTAGCATCTCCGTGCCTCCGCTCATAAAAAAGTCTAATAAATCAATTTAATATTCACCATCACAATATATCCAGTATTTCATTTAGGCAGCTCTAAAGAAACATAATGAAGAAAATGTATATCAGAAGGACAGAATATGAGTTGGTCTAACTGCATGTTATCCTGTTGGCTGTAGGCTTGTTGGTTTAGCTGACAAGTTATGCCTTTAAGTCCCGTGTCATTATTTTATATTATAATATTTAATAGTTAGAGGAATATAATTGAACTTGGCTGAATAAAATAGAAAGGATATTTTTCCCATTCCGGAGCGAGTACGCATATGAAGGCAATGTAGAGCGTAAAAGTGATAATTTGAAACAGGTCCTATACGCTAGATTGAGTTATTTGGCAACTTTACTTGTGAGAGATACAAACCTTAGAATGTCTTATAAATCAAAACATGTAATGGGCCTCATGGTACGACTAAAGTACTTCATTTAGGAAACCTAGTGAAATCTGTTCGAGAACATCGAAAAMAACATGTTTTCACAATGAAATATAGAGTATTTCATTAAACTGTCGACGGCCCCTCTCTCTGCGCGCATGAGAAAGGAATGAAGGAGAGAGGGGAGGAGATGGAAACGCACGGTGGTGAGATATTCTGTAGCTAAAGGTAATGTATCACCCAATTAATGATGAAATATACAAAAATCTCTATTACTAGGCTATTCAAAATCAAATACAAATTCACTATTGTAGGTGAACTGTAAGCCGCCCTGCACAATCAATGCACCAACAACATTGCCTAGGCCTCTACGTTCTCTCCCAGACTCATGGATAGAAATGTTGGATCATAGCATAAGGTAACCAGTCCATTCAGTATGCATAATAATACAGTCTACAATCAAAGGCGACTACTAGAATTTGTTTAATTTTGGAATGTAGGCTAGACCAATTAAAGAAGTCTTAAATCATTTTTTGATGTTTTTCTGCGGTGCGTAATATGCGGTAGGCTATGTATTGTATAACGAATGTCATAATCATTATTTTAATTCTGGGTTTTTTTCAGGCTTGGGCTCATATATAGGCCTATGCATATGCAAWAATGCYACYCAACAGCCTTAATGGAGACTCACACACCGACATTCTCGAATATTGCTGTGGCCGGTTCCTGCGTTAAACAGAAACCTAAGGTTCACACAGAGGTTATTATGAATGACTTGTTGTTTATCTTGGTGTTATTCTCATCCTCTGACTCACTGTCATCCTCTTTTTCTCCCTCTCCAGTCTGGTGTTTAGGAAAGTGCGCTCGTTGTTGGGGGGTCACATGAGGGTGCTGTTGTCAGGCGGAGCGCCCCTCTCCGCCGCCACCCAGCGCTTCATGAACATCTGCCTCTGCTGTCCCGTGGGCCAGGGCTACGGCCTCACCGAGACCTGCGGAGCTGGCACCATCAGCGAGAGTAAGAGAGCGGGAAGGAGAGAGGGAAGGGAGGGATGAGTAAGGGGGATGGAACGGAGTGAAGGGGACGGGAAGGAGGAAGTCAGCCGGGGCTACTGCTTCACCGAGACCTGCGGAGCTGGTGAGGGTGAGGGAGGGTGGGTGGAGGCGGTAGGTCCAAGAAGAAGGGAGGGAGGGTAAAAGAGAAGGAAATGTGTAGACTTCTGCTGCCTGATGGAAGAGAGGAATGGGGGCACAATGGAGAAAGCCAGGTGATTGTACACAGTAATGTGATATGCTATGTCGTTCTCACGTGTATTTTTTCCTCTCTCTATTTGTCAGTGTGGGACTATCGCACAGGTCGGGTCGGCGCTCCTCTGATCTGCTCCGAGATCACCCTCAAGGACTGGGAGGAGGGTGAGTCCCTCCATAGCACTGGGACTGCAGAATCGGTGATATTAGGGGGAGGGCTTGGAGGGTGGAGGTGAGTGGGGTTGGGGGCTAGGGTGGATGAAAGTTATATTGGAAGGGATGGACGTGGGGCTGAAGATGCTTTGGGCATAGACCTCTTCTCCTGATATTCTCCAGGTGGTTACTACAGCACAGACAAGCCACACCCGAGGGGGGAGATTGTAATCGGCGGGCCCAACGTGACTATGGGTTACTACAAGAACGAGGTGAAGAACCGCGAGGACTTCTTCGTGGACAGCAACGGCCAGCGCTGGTTCTGTACAGGAGACATCGGGGAGTTTCACCCAGACGGGTGCCTCAAGATTATCGGTGAGCAGCCCAGAAAAAAMACCTGTTTTCAGAGAGAGCCCTATGATATTTTGTCTGTCTATCTGTGGATTTAAATGCATACGAGTCAGGGTGAAAGCGCCAGATCCTCCAAATCTTCCCCAGGTGAACTAACAATTCAGACCCGTACAGTTAACTAAGGGTGACCTTGCGGTTAAAGCCACCYCCCTCGGGCACATAGAGGATGATTCCCTTGTCTGCGTGGATACGAATCTACCAGTCATACTCCTCCCCTTCTCTCTTTATCCACTTCACTTCATACCCGTCTCTGTCAAAAACAATCAAATATGAAAGGTTTCGCATATATAAACGACAGATAAATTCCTCCCGAAGGCAGCTGTGTATAAATCTACCTTAGCAATCATTGTGTTCCTTCTGTGTAGACCGTAAGAAGGATCTGGTGAAGCTCCAGGCTGGGGAGTATGTGTCTCTGGGGAAGGTGGAGGCCATGCTGAAGAACTGCCCTTTCGTAGACAACATCTGCGCCTACGCCAACAGGTAACAATGCGCATATTATATACCGCTCGGGTGACTGGAGTCTCTATAACACTGAGTGTACAAAACATTAAGAACACCGTGCTAACATTAAGAACGAAAGCGTCACACAGGGAGGCTGGCCCATGTTGACTCCAATGCTTCCCACAGTTGTGTCAAGTTGGCTGGATGTCCTTTGGATGGTGGACCATTCTTGATACACACGGGAAGCTGTTGAGTGTGAAAAACCCATCAGCATTGCAGTTCTCAAATCAAGTTCTATTAGTCACATGCGCCGAATACAACAGGTGAATACTTACAGTGAAATGCTTGCTTACAAGCCCCTAATCAACAATGCAGTTTAAAAAATAAGAATAAGAAATAAAAGTAACAGTCATTAAAGAGCAGCAGTAAAATAACAATAGCGAGACTATTTACAAGGGGCACTGGTTAGTCAAGGTAATTGAGGTAATATGTACATGCAGGTAGAGTTATTAAAGTGACTCTGCATAGATAATAACAGAATAGCAGCGGTGTAAAAGAGGGGGCAATGCAAATAGTCTGGGTAGCCATTTGATTAGGTGTTCAGGAGTCTTATGGCTTGGGGGTAGAAACTGTTTAGAAGCCTCTTGGACCTGGACTTGGCGCTCCGGTACCGCTTGCTGTGCGGTAGCAGAGAGAACAGTCTATGATTAGGGTGGCTGGAGTCTTTGACAATGTTTAGGGCCTTCCTCTGACAATGTTTAGGGCCTTCCTCTGACACCGCCTGGTATAGAGGTCCTGAATGGCAGTAAGCTTGGCCCCAGTGATGTACTGGTAGCTACAGTACCCTCTGTAGTGCCTTGCGGTCGGAGGCCGAGCAGTTGCCATACCAGGCAGTGATGCAACCAGTCAGCGTGCTCTTCATGGTGCAGCTGTAGAACATTTTGAGGATCTGAGGACCCATGCCAAATCTTTTCAGTCTCCTGAGGGGACTGTTTTGTCGTGCCCTCTTCACGACACAAAACGGTGCCTCTGGCACCTACTACCATACCCCGTTCAAAGGCACTTAAATATTCACCCTCTGAATGGCACACAGACACAATCCATGTCTCAATTGTCTCAAGGCTTAAAAATCCTTCTTAACCTGTCTCCTCTGCCTCAACTACACGATGAAGTGTATTTAACAGGTGACATCAATAAGGGATCATAGCTTTCACCTGGTCAGTCTGTCATGGAAAGAGCAGGTGTTCTTAATGTTTTGTASACTCGGTACAAAACATTGATTGTCTGTTTCTCCTTGTCAACTTGTTCTGTCTCTAGTCACAATGTCTCCATCTGCTGTCTGTGTCACCCACTTTCTACCTCTCTCCTGTCTCTCTCTTTGTCTTTCCGACTCATTGCTCTCTCTATCCTTCATCCTATTCTGGCCAGTCTTTCTCTCTCCATCTTTACCTTTCATTATAATAATAACTAGAATGATGATGATGATGATGATGATAATAATATAAAAAGGAATTATACAAATCAACTGTGTTGTCTAAATATAACAATAACACTATATTATCTCTCCATTTCCTTAACTCTCTCCGTCCCAGTGACCAGTCGTACGTGATTGGCTTTGTGGTGCCCAATCAGAAGCATTTGATGGCGCTGGCGGAGCAGAGAGGGTTACGGGGCAGCTGGGAGGAGATCTGTAACAACCCTGACATGGAGAAAGACGTTCTCCACGTCATCACAGAGGCCGCTCTGTCAGGTAGGATGGAGGGAGGAATAGAGGATTCTGGTTGTAACATACTGTTTCTCCATCTTTTTGGCCCTAGCGTTGACTTGTATTTCTCAACCCCAGCCCATGCATTCGTCTCTAAAGTCCGGTGTTGTTTCCCCCCCACAGCCAAACTGGAGCGCTTTGAGATCCCTAGGAAGATCCGTCTGAGTGCAGAGCCCTGGACACCGGAGACTGGCCTGGTGACCGACGCATTCAAACTCAAACGCAAGGAGCTCAAATCACACTATCAGGAAGACATCGAGAGAATGTACGGTGGCAAGTAACACACACACAGACATATGCAAGGAATCTAACAAACGCTATCTAGATGACAAGAAAACTGGAGAGAATGTACGGCGGCAAGTTACACACAAACAGACACAGCCCCCCCCCCCCCCCCTTCCCAAGACAAAAGACAGAGGGGCCAAGCCAGTTGGAGCAACACCAGTTGCTTGTCTTCGCCAAAAGTTTTTAGGGGTCTGTGTGTTGCTATGACGACGCTGTCATCATGGCGTGACTCGGCTGAGACACGGAAAATGACACGTTAGTCTTGTCCCACTCCTCCGCTCCTCTCCTTTTTTTTCTCCTTCCCTTCTCTCTCCTATCCTCCGTCTAGCATGGTCCTCGGCCTCTGTGTGTAGTCCAGACACCTGATAGTAGAAAGGATGGTTTTTGTGTGAATGTGGCCTGGATCGTGTTCATTAGGCATCAAACGGAAGAAAACTGACTGAAACAGGGAGGGACTACCTGAACTTGTCCAACAAGAAATGTTTTGCTATGTTGTGCACTAATGAATACGACTCTGAAAAATGAGGCCCTTCGGTTTAAACGTTCCACATCCAGGTTTGAATCTATGCAGGGATCTCTTTTATTGTATAAATGTTTTGGGATGTGGTGATGTTTTGTTCATGTTTCGTTATTTTTCTTTTTTTAACGTAATCGGTTTGTCTTGGTTCGTTTCCGAAACCTATTCGATGAACATCTTGTGTCTGAGAGAAATCAGTGTTTTGCGAAACCATGAGATTTTTGGAACGGAACTCGCATTTTTTATTTGCTCTCCTTATTTCTTATATTTTTTCTGAATGGTTTGTTTCTCATTTATCTGTTACCAAACTGACATTAAAACAACATGTTTTCCTCTTCTTTCTTTTCCCCCCCATGTGAATTTCCTAAATTCTTCTCCCTCATCTGCCTCTATGTCCTGAAGGTTGCTTCTATTCTATGGAAGAGTATGTGTTTACTGACTTGGCTAGATGAAGTCCTATGTTACAGTGTGCCAGTGATGGAATCTCCTCCCTGCTCTGTGCCCCTGTGTGTGGCTATGGGCTGATGTGATGTGCCTGGGTTGGCTGGTGGAACCTGTTTCTCGTAATGTAGCCTGATCCTGGATCGGTTTGTACTTTAGCCACCTCCTCTGACTATTTGTGGGACGTCATGAGTTGACCAAGGCAAGAAATGATCTGGGACCAGGTTAATAATGATGGTGAGGTGTCCAGGGGGGCTACGGGGAAGTAGGATGCAGTTTCCCCATAAAGCTGATCGAAGTTTAGTTTCTCTTCCCTGTGGTTGAGGCTAGGATGGGGAGAGGACAAGCTGATCCTTGATCTGTGCCTAAAGGGCAAGTTCTCAGCATGTGACACCAATCCTACTGAGACCCTTATTCATTTCTATTCTGTCACTTAACCAGTAGGAGGCAGTCTCTGTCACTGGTTCATCTTTGAAACATAATCTGTATAATAATGTCCAAATTTACAGGGGTGTGTATGTGTGCATGTGTGGTTTGTGCGTGTGCTGATGTTTGGGTGTGTGTGTGTGTTCTCTGACCCTGAGCTTGTTCCAAGTCTCCTATGTCGCTGTGAAGCCCGCTGCATGCCCACCCCACCTGACCTGTAGAAGTCTGTGACCTTTCAATGTTTCCTCCAGCAAAACAATGTTACATACACAGTATCCTGCTAAACCAGGTCTGTGGCTCCATAAACCATGTTATCACCTGGACTATCTGCTTCCATAAACCATGTTATCACCTGGACTATCTGCTTCCATAAACGCATGAATCCCTGGGACTTATTGCTTCCATTAACCACGGTTATCGACCTGGGACTATCTGCTTCCATAAACCACGTTATCACCTGGACTATCTGCTTCCATAAACCATGTTATCACCTGGACTATCTGCTTCCATTAACCACGTGGATTGTCTTTATTGAAATTGGCCTAAACCTGCCATTTTACTCCATAAAATGATGACCTATGTACCGCATGGATGTCTCTAGGAGAACCAATGAATCCCAGTCCAGATCTGTAGCTGTTTGCCTTTTTAGTTGCTGTTTGGCAGACTGTGTGTTTGTGTCATCCAACGGTAGTCCTATCTACTCTGATATCCCCTGTTCGTATTACAGTAATGCATTGTCCTATTTCTTTGTCATACCTCTAGTTACTGTTACTCTTATTGATGAAATATGAAATGCAGATTGAATGTGCAATATTTATACGAAATACAAATTCTAAAACTAAAGTATGTAAAGGAAAAATGCACAGAGAGAGAGAGAGAGCCCCTTCACAGTGTATGAATGTGTGGGTGCGGGCCTGTCTCTTTCCAATTAAATGTAGAAAGAAAACCTAGAGGACAGAAAACATTGTTGTAGAAGTAGTAACATATAGCCTCTATGGTGTGGTATTAGTGCCAACAGAAATGTCATCTGAATTCAATCATCTTGAGTTCATTCAAATTTGTTGGCAGTAATATGACTCCATACTTATTTTTCTGTATTGTGAAAGTACTGTACCAATTATAGTAATGAAGACTAATATTTTGGCCTTGTGAAAGTAAAATACAGTGGTGAAGAATAAGACACTACAGGTGAACAGAGTTAGGTCTCCAGGAAGTTGTTTGGGTTGCATGATTCCTTGTGAATGCACTATATACATTTGTGACGTACAATGTATTCAGATATCAAATCCAAGTTGAGAAGTCATGCATAAAGTCATGTGGGCAATTCCATACGAGATTTGCCCAAAGATATGTAATCCTTGGAAAGGTACTTTGGGGTTGGGACGTTTGGCATACCTTTTAAAGTTGAAATCGTTGATTTTAAAGTTGGAAAGTTCATGAAATTTTGGCTTTACCCAGGCCTTTTGAAGATATGACCCATTTTATACATGAGTTGACATTATAGGCCATTAACCAACTGTGCAAATCACCAGCAGAGGGAGTTCTGAATTCGTTCCCACATTAACTGTGTTGTTGGTGCTCCAAAAATATATCAGCTTTTCAAAAGTAGCAGAGCGACCACTCTGGAAATGTTATGTACTTGTAGAGTATATTGTTTTTAAACAATATCCAATACCGAACGAAATTAAAAAGGGTACTTTTGAGACATTTACGGTAAGGCCCGGGTAAGGCCAACATTTCACACATTTCCCAACTTTTAATGAGTTATTCCTCAATAATTATTTTGGATACAGATGTCAATGGTGTGCCAGACAAAATTACGTTTTTATTGATTTCATTTCAGGAAGATTAAAAGCATCATAAATATCTCTGGGCCAATCTCGTTTGGAATTCCACATACATTATAGGCTGCCATATATGTATTGTCTGCAAATTAATTACTGTGTATGAGCAATGTACAGTATATAGCGTAGAAGAAGAACAGCTTGGATATTCTATATTTAGCACAAGGGATATTTCAGCATTTGAAAAGGACCCTCGGTTTTGGGAAGTAGTCCAAAACACTGATAATGTTACGAATGAGGAACCCAGGTGCAGGCTGGTTCCC
Organism: Salvelinus sp. IW2-2015; assembly: GCF_002910315.2. Classification (NCBI taxonomy): domain Eukaryota; kingdom Metazoa; phylum Chordata; class Actinopteri; order Salmoniformes; family Salmonidae; genus Salvelinus; species Salvelinus sp. IW2-2015. Next base: position 278,191 of record NW_019942565.1, on the reverse strand, counting down.
GTTCTTCTTACAGTTCCTGATATTTTATTGGTTCTTTGTATTCAACTCCCAACCAATGTCTGTCCAGTCTGCTGCTTTGCTATCCCATACCAGGCTACAATTGGTTAAGAAGATTTGTTCATAGGAATATACTAAGTGCTGTATCTTGAGTGTTTCTCTGAGGTTACACACATACATCATACATGCATACATGCATACATGCATACATACGTACATACATACATACGTACGTACGTACATACATACATGCATGCATGCATACATACATACATACATACATACATACATACATACATACATACATACATACATACATGCATACATACACTACCGTCCAAAGTTTGGGGTCACTGAGAAATGTCCTTGTTTTTGAAAGAAAAGCAAAACATTTTGTTCATTAAAATAACATAAAATTGATCAAAAATACAGTGTAGACATTGTTATTGTTGTAAATGACTATTGTAGCTGGAAACTGCAGATTTTTTATGGAATATCTACATAGCCGTACAGAGGCCCATTATCAGCAACCATCACTCCTGTGTTACAATGACACGTTGTGTTAGCTAATCCAAGTTTATCATTTTAAAAGGCTAATTGATCATTAGAAAACCCTAGAAGGCCAGCATCCCGGAGTCGCCTCTTCACTGTTGATGTTGAGATTGGTGTTTTGCAGATACTATTTAATGAAGCTGCCAGTTGAGGACTTGTCAGGCYTCTGTTTCTCAAACTAGACACTCTAATGTACTTGTCCTCTTGCTCAGTTGTGCACCGGGGCCTCCCATTCCTCCTTCTATTATTCTGGTTAGAGCCAGTTTGCGCTGTTCTATGAAGTGAGTAGTACACAGCGTTGTACGAGATATTCAGTTTCTTGGCAATTTCTCGCATGGAATAACCTTAATTTCTCAGAACAAGAATAGACTGATGAGTTTCAGAAGAAAGGTCTTTGTTTCTGGTCATTTTGAGCCTGTAATCAAACCCACAAATGCTGATGCTCCAGATACTCAACTAGTCTAAAAAGGCCTGTTTTATTGCTTATTTAATCAGGACAACAGTTTTCATCTGTGCTAAAATAATTGCAAAAGGGTTTTGTAATGATCAGTTAGCTAATCCAAGTTTATCATTTTAAAAGGCTAACACAACGTGCCATTGGAACACAGAAGTGATGGTTGCTGATAATAGGCCTCTGTACGCCTATGTAGATATTCCATTAAAAAATCAGCGGTTTCCAGGTACAATAGTCATTTACAACATTAACAATTTCTACACCGTATTTCTAATCAATTTGATGTTCTTTTAATGGACAAAATAATAGCTTTTCTTTCAAAAACAAGGACATTTCTAAGTGACCCCAAACTTTTGAACGGTAGTGTACGTACGTACGTACATACATATATACATACATTACATCTCTTAGTAGTGAAGTCATCCACTTTAACTACTGATGTACCTAAGACAAGGAACAAAGTTTGGTGTACAGATTAATTTGACCGCTCGTATTGTTTCTCATAGTAAATATGTTGGAAGGGGAGGGGTTAATATGATCAAATTTCCTAAAGATATACCAGTTGTGCAGGTGTAAAACCTAATTTAAACCTATTTGGTCTTTGTTATTGTCCAGTTTTTTGGGGTGGGTCTTTTTCCTTCTCGTTTAGCGTGGGTTACTGGCCTTGTGACATCATGGGCTATTTGCAAATGTCTCCTTCCTTATTTATTTGTAATTTGGCCTTGGAAAATTGTCATGAAATTAAAAGTTGTGATTGGTCTAAAAATATGTTCATTCTGTTTCAATCATGGATTATATTGATTCTTGTTAACGTGGATATGCCTTTTTTGAATGAGAATGATTTTMATGTGTCTGTGCGTGTATGTATAACATTCCAGACAGAGTGGCTAACACAACGGCTTCATTCAAATCGTGTCCCGAAGCGTATTATATGGCAACGAAGCCGAGGTGTGTGTGTTTGTGTGTGGAGATGACTGTGGGATGCGTAATGAATTGACGTGGACATAACAAACCGTTAAGATGTGAGCTAGTCCACATCTACAGAGAAACAGACTAGCAGAAGTTAGGGCTTTATTCAATCCGTATCGCTGGAGCGTCATTTCCTGTTGAGCCGACTTCTGCAGTGCTTACCTTGAATGCAATCTCCGCTAACGCGGGAACATTGCCTTGAAATTTAAATTGCGCTGTAACACTGAATTTCCGTGATACGGATTGAATAGAGTCCCAAGTCTCTCTCCACAGAATCAGAACAAACTAAGAGCAGGGGATGTATCCTGTTTCATCACATAACAGAACCACTGTCTCCTTCACTGGCTTTCAGGACACCCCCCCCCCCCCCCCTGSCTGCACACTKCAACACTCACCACATCGTGACCTTCTGAAGCCCACCCACTCAGGCAGTATTCAAAATGTCGCCCTATTCCCTATATACTGCACTACTTTTGACCAGGGCACATAGGACTTTAGTCTAAAGTAGTGCGTATGGAATAGGGGGCCATTTGGGATACCAGCTGGCTTGAGAAGGACTGACTGGGGGAAAGGAGTCTGTAACAGGAGCATTAAGGAGCTGAGACAGAGGCCCTCTTCCTCTGAGATGAAAAAAGACACTCAGAGTTCCCTCTCTACCAATTCAAAGGGCTTTATTGGCATGGGAAACGTGTACATTGCCAAAGCAAATGAAATAGATAATAAACAAAAGTGAAATAAACAATCAGAAATGAACAGTAAACATTACTCACAAGTTTCAAAAAMAATAGACATTTCAAATGTTATGACTATGTACAGTGTTGTAACAATGTGCAAATAGTTGAAGTATGAAAGGGAAAATAAATACAGATAAATATAATTTATTTACAGTGGAGTTTGTGCTTCACTTTCTTGTGGCAACAGGTCACAAATCTTGCTGCTGTGATGGCAAGATTTGTGATCTCTGAGGTGCGTGCCACTGTTATTATTAGGGGGGGGTACTTATATTTGTTCTGTTAGACACAAGTGTGTAATGAAAATGTGTTTCTTGCATATCCCAACTCCTCTTGAGACACCTGCAGTGACTTCTCTTACACTCCATTCATTCCAACAGCATGAAACAGTCACAGGAAAGAATTGTGAGCAACAATAATAGTGGCCAAGGTGCAATACTGTCAACCAACCACAGGATGTCAGTCATGTACCCATGAATGGAAGAATGTCTCCTGTGAGTGTGGTAATCCAGTTGAATTCAGAAGTTACATACACTTAGGTTGGAGTCATTAAAACAAGTTTTTCAACCACTCCACAGATTTCTTGCTAACAAACTATAGTTTTGGCAAGTTGGTTAAGACATCTACTTTGTGCATGACACAAGTCATTTTTCCTAGATTATTTCACTTATAATTCACTGTATCACAATTCCAGTGGGTCAGAAGTTTACATACACTAAGTTGACTGCCTTTAAACAGCTTGGAACATTCCAGAAAATGATGTCATGGCTTTAGAAGCTTCTGATAGGCTAATTGACATCATTTGAGTCAATTGGAGGTGTACCTGTGGATGTATTTCAAGGCCTACCTTCAAACTCAGTGCCTCTTTGCTTGACATCATGAGGAAATCAAAAGAAATCAGCCAAGACCTCAAAAAGAAAATTGTAGACCTCAACAAGTCTGGTTCATTTGGAAATTGCTCCCAAGGATGAACCAGACTTGTGGAGGACTCCAATTTTTTTTCTGAGGTCTTGGCTGATTTCTTTTGATTTCCCCATGATGTCAAGCAAAGAGGCACTGAGGTTGAAGGTAGGCCTTGAAATACATCCACAGGTACACCTCCAATTGACTCAAATGATGTCAATTAGCCTATCAGAAGCAGCTAAAGCCATGACATCATTTTCTGGAATTGTCCAAGCTGTTTAAAGGCACAGTCAACTTAGTGTATGTACACTTCGGACCCACTGCAATTGTGATATAGTGAATTATAAGTGAAATAATGTCTGTAAACAATTGTTGGAAAAATGACTTGTCATGCACAAAGTAGATGTCCTAACTGACTTGCCAAAACTATAGTTTGTTAACAAGAAATGTGTGGAGGTTGAAAAACGAGTTTTAATGACTCCAACCTAAGTGTATGTAAACTTCCGACTTCAACTGTACTTACCAGTGTCGTCTGTTGGAGTATAAATATATTTTCACTGATTGAAGGAGGGAAACACGCTTAACCATGAACAGCGTGTCTCTGTATATGGATGCTGCTCATTCGTGGAACGCGACCCATATGCCACCCTATTCCCGATATAGTGCACTACAGTGTGGTGTGGGCGTCTGCTGCAATAGCCCATCCGTGACAAGGACCGACAAGTTGTGCATTCCCGAGATGCCGTTCTTCTGCGCCGTTATTTGCCTGTTTGTGGCCCACCTGTTAGCTTGCACGATTCTTAACAATCTCTTTTGATCTCTCATTAACGAGCTGTTTTCGCCCACAACACTGCAGCTGACTGGATGTTTTTGTTGTTGGTCGCATCGTTCTCGGTAAAACCCTAGACACTGTCGTGAGTGAAAAGCCCTGAAGGCCGGCCGACGATCATACCACGCTCAATGCAGGTTGGCCTGCTTTATATAGCAAGCCACGACAAACGTGACTCACTGTCTYTAGGAGAAAACCGTTTTCACTAAACTGGCCACTAACTGTATACTGTGCATTCGGAAAGTATTCAGACCCCTTCAATTTGTCCACGTTTTGTTACGTAGCAGCCTTATGAAATTAAATATTTTTTTCACCTCATCAATCTACTCACAATGACAAAGCAAAAACATGTTTTTAGAAATGTTACATTTACATAAGTATTCAGACCCTTTAGTCAGTACTTTGTTGAAGCAGCTTTGGCAGCAATGAGTCTTCTTGAGTATGACACAACAAGCTTGGCACACCTGTATTTGGGGAGTTTCTCCCATTCTTCTCTGCAGATCCTCTTCAAGCTCTGACAGGTTGGATGAGGAGCATCGCTGCACAGCTATTTTCAGGTCTCTCTAGAGATTGGTTTCCGGGCCACTCAAGGACATTCAGAGACTTGTCCCAAAGCCACTCCTGCATTGCCTTGGCTGTGTGCTTAGGGTCCTTGTCCTGTTGGAAGGTGAACATTCGCCACAGTCTGAGGTCCTGAGCAGGTTTTCATCAAGGATCTCTCTATACTTTGCTCCATTCATCTTACCCTCAATCCTGACTAGTCTCCCGGTCCCTGCAGCTGAAAAAAATCCTGTCATAAGGCCTGTCATGTGCCTTTTACTGAGAAGTGACTTCTGTCTGGCCACTCTACCATAAAGGCCTGATTGGTGGAGTGCTGCAGAGATGGTTGTCCTTCTGGAAGGTTCTCCCACCTCCACAGAGGAACTCTGGCACTCTGTCAGAGTGACTATCAGTCTGGGCAGCCAGCTCTAGGAAGAGGATTGGTGGTCTAAACTTCTTCCATTTAATAATGATGGAGGCCACTGTTCTTGGGGACTTTCCTGTCTCGAAGCTCTACAGACAATTCCTTCAATATCATGGCTTGGTTTTTGCTCTGACATGTAGTCAACTGTGCGACCTTATGCCGGCGTGGGCAATTCCAGTCCTCGAGGGCCTTATAGACAGTTGTGTGCCTTTCCAAATCATGTCCAATCATTTGAATTTACCACAGGTAGACTCCAATCAAGTTGTAGAAACATCTCAAGGATGATCAATGGAAATATGATGCACCTGAGCTCAATTTTGAGTCTCATGGCAAAGGGTTTGAATTCTTATGTAAATAATTTCTTAAACCTGTTTTCACTTTGTCATTATGATAATGCCCTTTTAGTGGAAGAGCTGGTTGAAAAGACCGCCTGGAATTTCAGACTGTTTTGGCGGGTTGGCGTTTTGGCCTGCCTGGTGACATCACTAGACGGTAAATTAGGTAGAGTTCCAACCCTCTCTGACAAAAACAGCTAGTTTTCCCCTCCCCACTCAGACCAAAATTATTGCGTGAGAAATTACTCTTAGCTTCTTAGCAATTTGTTTATTTTTGACCATATTAATTGAAAAACAAGGTACTTAAATAGATTTTTTGGTAATATTTGTATATTATAATATTGTATATTTTTTAGCCAGTGGTTCTGAAACGTCTAACAAAGGGTCTATTTTTACGTCTAACTAAGGGTCTAACTGTACACGCACCAAATAGTCTACACACCGATCGCCAAATGCTTTGGAAACAGGCATGATAAAGTTATCACACCATGGAGACAGTTTAATTCAGTAAGAGAAAAGCTGCAAAATGGAGAGCTGAAAATAAAGAGAAGGGAGGGCCAGAAAAGAAATGTTTGGGAAAGATTTGGTGAAGTGGTGAAAGAGGATGATAGTAGTGTTGTGTGTGATTGTGAGGCGCTATTAAAAAAAAGTTACTTCAAATAGGGAAGTTCAAGGCAACTGTAGCCCACTGTTCAGATGAGTAAAATGGAAAATTAAATCTGGACACTGACTGTAGGTCTATAACCTCACATACTGTAGCCTATATTTTAACTCCTGCAGAGTTAAGCATATCTTGTAGTAAAATTATACACAAAATGTAGTCAACATTTTCACTTGGGAACAGGAATGGAGAAATAATCTCTCTTTCAGCATCTTGAGAGAATGCGAATGCTCAGTTAGATACCATCTGTAGAGCTGCCCTCTATCAGCATCATAAAAGCTGATCGTATTTCAGCCACAAAATATGCATCCAAGCCAAACTGAAATCTTATCAGATACATTTTGGGTAGTTCTCACAGCTTTCTTTTGCCTTACATCCAGTCAAAAGGATGTTATTTGGACATTTTGCACAGAAAACGTTTCCAGTTTATGTTATTGCGCCGTGAAAGATAACTTTACCGGTCAACTAGTTAGTCATAAATCAATAGAATGAATGCATCATTCTGGTGAGCAACATGAGAGTACAAGCTGCATGTATACAATTATAGACAAGTTGACTAAACACATAGCCTACCAAAATGTTGGAAAGCAGAAACATCTAAACCAGGCTAAAAAAAATCCTACATCCCATAAAAAAAGAAAAACACTACGCCGTCTTTGACTGAAGCCTACAAAGCATTTACTATATTATCGGGTTAGGGTTGGGTGTGGGCCTCAGATTTTCACAGAGCCAGGCGGTTATGGATGGGTTATAAGCAACAAAGACACATCCAGCTCAAAGTGGGAGGTTTAAAAAAATACCTAGGTCACCAAAGTTCCAGAGCATGTCTTGAATTGATACCCAGAAATGATTTGATATGGAGATAACTGCTGCATTACTATGGGAAATATGCCATTTAGCAGACCCTTTTACACAAAGCGACTTAGTCAAGAGTGCATACATTTTTACTTATGGGTGGKSCCAGGAATCGCCATGCTCTACCGACAGCTAGAGGACCAGATAAGCATCAAGGGTTAACTTCACCCTACTCTTTCCCATTCTACTATGACCACAACATGGAACAATGGGACGAAACAAAAAAAAACTAAACAAGATACATGCTGGTCCAAACACATAATGCCCTGGGTTTTATTTTTTGTGAGAAGATAATTTTTCATTTTGTGGATAGAAAAAAACAAAATTGATCAATTATGCCATTGGAATGGGCATTCATATTGGTGGTACAACAACAACTAACTAGTAGCCTTGTTTAGTACCGTACTCTTCACAGAAGAGAGCTCATATTTCCAAAGGAAGGCACCCGATACTTGTGGTTCATCTTGGCCTCGCAGCGTTCTGGAGAATTCTTATTCTAAAAGCAAAGAAATCTGCCTTTTTATACATGTTTTCTTCTGTTATGTATAAACTGGAATGATACATGTAATCAAGATGTTACTACATTCCTCTACCCGATCGCATTTCATCAACAAGTAACAAAATAATAAAGTCTTTCAATGAGGAACATACAATCATCATCAAAAATGGAAAGGGGATACAAAAATAATTACATTTTTCACAAAATAATTGGGGAAGGGGTCTTAAAAAAAAAGGTACTGATGTGAAAACAAACCAGAGACCTAAATCATATAAAAGCAGCATTCATCGAAAACAAAAATAGTGCTTAGATAAGTCAGAAGCAGCAGTGACTTCTAGGAACAGACTTCATTCCCATTGTGTTACTTTGTCTCATGAACAATTTAAAAATGGAAGATCTTAAGTGATTACCCTCTGACTGACAAACCGATGCCTTAAATCCACAGCCACCGACTCTGTATGAATGCATGTCACCATTTGTTTCTACATGATACAATGAACCAACAGCCAGGAATCTTAAAGTGAGGACCCCCTGGTTATGTTCACAATATAGATATATAAAATACAGAGAAGTTCATAGCTACCTAAACCCAGACTACAGCACGGGAACCAATGAGGGTACAGTGGACAACAAAAACACATAAAAAAAACTAACAAAACGTAGAGAAAAAGAAAGAACTGTAAACACGGCACAATAAATAGATAAAACAGCAGGTTCCACACCATGCACTGACGTGATGATGACACTGTTGTACAACTCACACCCGAACCAGTTGCAGTTTGTCTTTTAATTTTTTTTTTAATCCCAAGTGCAAAACATCAAATGAACAATTTCCGTATTCAAGTAACATTATATACAAGGGGGGATTACAAATATCTGGTACTGTACATATAATTGCCATATTCATAATTACAGATGTTGATATTTCTTATCAACAGTAACAGTAACAAATAGGAAATGAAAAAAGTACGAGACGACCATTGCAATTAAGTCCCAACCGTCACCATGGAGACAGCGTTGTATGCTGTGTGCGCATTCCACTACCCCTTCCTTGCATTCACAACTCTACGATGCATAGCACCTAAATGAGTTCCCGGGTGAGCCCACAGTCCTGTCCGTGTTCCGAGGTCACGTGACCTCCATAGCCACTGTGTTGTCCGAAATGCTGTTTAGTGCTGGCTTTTCTTGATCCTGATTTTCCCTGGAGGCAAGTGGAGAGAATATGTACAAATCAATCAGACACTGTTCAATAATATCTACATTAATATTGACTCAGACGGACTCAGGTAATGTTCCTGAATCAGCAGTTTAAGCTACGGTTGTCTGAACACTGTGTAATGGTCCATTTCTATACACTTAATCTGTGTCCCAAATGGACCCTATTCCCTATGTAGCGTACTACTTCAGACAAGAAGTCTCTCTCTCTCACCTTGGCACCAGGTCCATTGACGGGGTGATTGTGGAGACCTTAGGCATTTGACAGTTAGCGGTGGCAGCCAGCTTTAAGGCAGATGACGACACGGGAGCGTGGCTTAGCGTCCGGGGTATGTGGCGCTTGGTGAGGAGTCCCCCGGGGGAGGACATGCTCAGACGGAGGTTGTTGTTGTTCCCCATCAGGACCTGAGTGGTGGTGGAGTTGGCGTGGGTGGTGCCGTTGTTGCTGGGCAACAGGAAGGGGAAGGAGGGGGTAGTGGTGGTCAGAGGGCTAGGGGTGGAGGTGGGGGCTGCAGGCAACGGGGATGCTGTGCTAGTGAGGTGAAAGCCCTTGTAGACACCTGTAGGAAGGGAAGACAGAAAACTAAATCACTTCATGTGCATGGTCCTAGCAGAAGCTATACAAGCAGTTTCCTCTTTGATCAGTTCCAACCTTTTACGTTTGCTTCTGTGAAAGCCCTGCATTTCATTCGAAACGCACTTGCACGTCTGAGGTTACTTGTTGCAGGTGCGTGGGAATAATTTGATGATATCTTGAAAGGAAACCTTGCACACTGTGCTTACCGGATTCACTTGTGTTTATTTAGCTTATATACTGCGCCTCGTGGCCTTTGTCAAAGCGTTCAAAGTCTTATGTGCAATTTTCTCTTCTCTTTGATGCTCTGCTTTAAAAAAGTGTATTTATTTAACCTGTTAAGGCATTACCCTTTTACAATAACCACCTGACCACAACAAATGCTTGGGTGCAGTGTTAACCTGAGGGTGGAAGGACCCCGTTGACCCCGCTGCCCGGTCCACCCTCATCCTTGGTCTTCAAGGCCAGAAGCTGGTCTGTGGTCACCAGGGCAGAGGCAGCAAACTGGGCACTGGCACAATCTAACGTCTTGGACACCAAAACCTGGTAGAGGAGGAGAACAACGTATTAACACAATGRTGAAAAGACAAACAGATGGACAGAGAGAGAGGTCATGGGGCTGTATCAAACATCTCAGAGTAGGAGTGCTGATCTAGGACCAGGTCCCTCCTTTCCATTGAATCTTATTCATTATGATCTAAAAAGGAACGGATCCTGGTTCAGCGCTCGTATTCTGAGCCACTGAGAATACCAGCCCAGGTCAGAGAGCGGGCTAACTAACCTGCGTGCTATTGGTAGTGGTGGTGGTGCTGTTGGCTTGCAGTTGCTGTTGGATCTGCTCCAGCTGCTGTTTCTGCATCAAGGCCAGCTGCTCCTGATGCTGCTGGTATTGTTGGGCGGTAAAAGCTGCAGGAGACACAGAGAGGAGAACAGGTCACACACACGGACCGGTCACATCAATTTGGGATGCATCCTATGAAGAAAGCATTCAGAAGCCTTGAGTTTTTCCCTATTTTGTTACGGCACAGCCTTATTCTAAAATTGATTAAATTGTCCCCCCCCCTCACACACACACACAATACCACAGAATGACAAAGCAAAAACAGTATATTTTATTTTAGCAAATGTATTAAAAAAAGTTTTTTTTAATGAAATATCACATTTACATAACTATTCAGACCCTTCACTCAGTACTTTGTTGAAGCACCTGTGGCAGTGATTACAGCCTCAAGTCTTCTTGGGTATGACGCTACAAGCTTGGCACATCTGTATTTGGGGAGTTTCTCCCATTCTACTCTGCAGATCCTCTCAAGCTCTGTCAGGTTGGATGGGGAGCGTCGCTGCACAGCTATTTTCAGGTCTCTCCAGAGATGTTCAAATCAGGTTCAAGTCCGGGCTCTGGATGTGCAACTCATGGACATTCAGAGACTTTTGTCCCAAAGCCACTCCTGCGTTGTCTTGGCTGTGTCCTTAGAGTTGTTGTCTTGCTGGACGGTGAACCTTTGCCACAGTCTGAGGTCCTGAGCGCTCTGGAGCAGGTTTTCATCGAGGATCTCTGTACTTTGCTCTGTTCATCTTTTCCTCCATCCTGACTAGTCTCCCAGTCCCTGCCGCTGAAAAACATCTCCACAGCATGATGCTGCCACCACCATGCTTCACCGTAGGGATGGTGCCAGGTTCCCTCCAGACATGTTGCTTGGCATTCAGGCCAAAGAGTTCAATCTTGGTTTCATCAGACCAGAAAATCTTGTTTCTCATGGTCTGAGAGTCTTTAGGTGCCTTTTGGGAAACTCCAAGCAGGCTGTCATGTGCCTTTTACGGAGGAGTGGCTCCCGCCCGGTTTCTACAATAAAMGCCTGATTGGTGGAGTTCTGCAATGATGGTTGTCCTTCTGGAAAGGTTCTCCCATCTCCACAGAGGATCTCGAGCTCCGTCAGTGACCATTGGGTTCTTGGTCACCTCCCTGACCAAGGCCCTTCTCTCCCAATTGGGAGAGCTCCAGGAAGAGTGGTTCTAAACTTCTTCCATTTAAGAATGGAGGCCAGCCTCCCAAGTGGCGCAAAGATCTAAGGCACTGCATCGCAGTGCTAGAGGTGTCACTATAGACGCAGTTTCGATCCTGGGGTGTATCACAACCAGCCTGTGATTGGGAGTCCCATAGGGCGGTGCACAATTGGCCCAGCGTCGTCTGGGTTGGGGGGGGGGGGGGGGGGGTTACGTGGCTCATCGCGCTCTAACGACTCCTTGTGACGGGCCAGGCGCCTGCAGGCTAACCCGCCCGGTTAGGCGGGTAATGTTTCGGAGCTCGCATGACTCCACCTTTGCCTTCCGAGCCCGTTGGGTTGCAGCAATGAGACAAGATTGAAATTGGGGAGAAAGGGGTAAAAAAATATATTTACAAAATGTAGGCCACTGTGTTCTTGGGGACCTTGGATGCTGCAGAAATGTTTTGGTACCCTTCCCCAGATATGTGCCTCGACACATTCCTTTGACCTCATGGCTTGATTTTTGTTCTGACTGTGGGACCTTATATAGACAGGTTGTAAAAACATCTCAAGCATGATCAAATGAAAGCTCAATTTTGAGTCTCATAGCAAAGGGTCTGAATACWTATGTAAATAAGGTATGTTTTTAATTGAATACATTTGCAAAAATGACTAAAAACCTGTTTTCGCTTTGTCATTATGGGGTATTGTGTGTAGATTGATGAGGACATTTTATTTAATCCATTTTAGAATATGGCTGTAACGTAACAAAATGTGTAGAAAGTCAAGGGGTCTGAATACTTTCCTAAGGCATTTAGAGCACTATTTTTATGCACTATGCACTACAGGGCTCAACATTTTACGCTCGTCCTCTTGCCGGACAAAAACAATATTAGATTTAAGTTGTCCATTTGAATTGACAAGTAAAAAAAWATATATATATTTATTCAAATAAATGTTTCATGTACATAATTTAAAAAGCCTACGTGCATATTGGCTACAGCCTCATGTCCAAACTGATGCTGACAGGAGGGAGGCGCCAGGAAATGTAGCCAAACTTTAACGAGACTTTTAATTACATAAACATAGGCTAACGCCAGTCATGTTTGACATATATAATTAACATTAACGTCAAAAGCAGGGGTGGGCAATTCCAGTCCTCGAGGGCCTGATTGGGGTCACAGTTTTGCCCCAGCTAACACACATGACTCCAATAATCACCTGATCATGATCTTCAGTTTAAACTGCAATTTGATTAATCAGCTGTGTTTGCTAGGGATGGAGAAAAAGTGTGACACCAAATCAGGCCCTCGAGGACTGGAGTTGCCCACCCCTGGTCTAAAGGCTTGATTCTGTTGACATATGAGGCACGGTGCGTTCAGACCAAATGGTCACAAGACCGGAGAGTGATGCACCGCACATTACCCACCTTGAATCTGAGTGCAGGCAGTCAAGCATTCTGAAACTATTTAACCATAAACATAATTGTTTAAAACCGCAATGTTTTATATCATTTTATGAAGCATGTCTTAGCTTGTTTCAAAGTAGCCTAGCCTAAATACGACTACAGAACTGTTGAGGGAATTTTATAAATACTTAATGCTATTTAAACCAAAATGTCTCATGTTCCTAGTCATATTAGTAACTCATGCTGGTTGATGCATCTTTAGATCTAAACAGATGATTTCATCTGTCACATGATCATGCTCACGCGTGCTGTTGGCTTTTGAGAACGCCGTTTTCCCGCTATTACATTTTGGACAATTCACACGTATCCTATAGCCATGTGTGCATTGATGAGCTTATAATATGAAGAAATGAAACTATCAACATTTTAAGCTAAACTCTCTGATCTGTTCCATCAGCCTCAATGCTTTGGCAAAAAAATAAATGTATGTGCAGTGGTTGTATGAATTTTGGATCTGTCGTCCCAGTCTGTTGAACCGTATAAATATTTATCGGCCCAGGGACGACCCTTAAATTCGAGCCCCGAAGGGGGCATAAAAAGTATTTGGTAGTAATTGTAATGTTGCAATATTTCATAGGCTCCCAAGGGTGGCTAACTATCCTCTAGTCTAGGAGAAGCTTTAAAAAGGTGTGTTGTATTTTGAGACAGGCTTGAAAAAGCAAAGAAGAGTGTATTCTACATTTCTTGTAAAAAAGATGGTAAAAAAGATAATGCATTTTATTTTGTAAAGTGGCATCCTTGTATCATACAATGAGCTTTTGGACAAGTAAAAAAAAAAAAAAAAAAAAACTGTTCTACTTGTCCCAAGTGTAAAGGTTAATGCCCTGCATTATAAGGAATAGGGTGCCATTTGGGATGTAGCCTGTGGGGGACGTAATAGCCAGGAGTGTTAAGGGACTAGGGGGAAGGGCAGAAGACAGAGCCTGGCTGAAGGTCCATCCCGTGGCTTTAACGCTCACTGAGGCCCCGAGCTGAGATAGACTTGCTGCTGACCACAGCTGTGTGTGTGTTCTGCCCTCTCAGCACTGACCCTTTCCGCCGAGGGGTTAAGATCAGGAGGCCAACCAAGCCCCACAAACACCACATTTCCCTATAGGACAATAAAGTATTTGATCATTCACCCACGCAGTACCATAAAAATCAGTCCATCTTTAAAACCAAAGCCATCCAATATCAACAAATCTCTTCCCAATCACTCAACTGACATGTAARGAAAATTCTGGAAGAAATCAATAGGCTGACATTTCAAAGGGTTTTTTGGATTAAAATGGGGCTTAAGCTGACAGAATATTTTAGAGGCCCTTCTGTTGGCCACAGGAGCAAATTTCCTGCAATTCCACACATTTTGCCACATGGCGAACATACAATTTTAAAGTTTCAAAGCTAATTTCCTGCAATTCTACACATTTTACCATGGCTTATGCTATTCCGAGTGACTCAAGCATAACAAAACCCATGCCATGACAAAAAAAAAGCCTGAATGCATTATTTGGGGAATTTTAGATTCTCCCTGACTGTTTAGCTTTAATTTTTGTGATTGTTAGTTCTCAAAGATGATCTTATAAAAATAATATGGGCCCATTATCTTTTCTACTTTTTTTGTCGTTTAACTTTGCACTTTCTGGGGGGTTTGGACATAGGTGGCCTGAAAAACTCCTCGGAGTGAGATCACTGAGTGGTGACATCGAGCCAACAAAGGGTTACATTTGTATGCTTGTGAAATGGTATTACTCTATGAAAACTGTTTGACAATTGGGATACTCATTCACACTGATGCCCCAGACAATACTAGAGAGGACAATGGCAGCGTCCCAAGCGAAACCATAATCACTTAAAAGTGACCAAGGCCTATATCGGGAATAGGGTGCCATTTGGTACGCAGACGATACTTTATATTCAGAGCAGCGTCCCCTCCACGTCTGTCCACCCACAGAATATATTTATCCCATACATTTTTAATTGACCGTTGCTGGCCGGGGGAAAGGCAACGCCACATGAATTTCAAACATTACAGCCATTCAAAATGTCACACTCATGAAGAAAGGAATTGATCACATTGTCCCCACCTCAAAAGGAACAAGATTTTTTATTTATTTCCCTGGTGGTCAACTAAGTTGTGGTCCCAAATGTCCCCCTTTTCCCTATATAGTGCCCTACGTTTGACTAGACCCTATGGGTCCTAGTGCTTTATATAGAGAATAGGGAGCCATTTGGGAAGTGCCCTTAAATTCAACCCACACACACGGACAGCAGCACAAAAGCAGTGGTGGCAGGGAGAGAGAATCGATCTAACACAATGTCTTTAATAATTTCATGATTTTCCAATTAACTTTCTTAAACACCTACCAAAGTAAGGTTTGCTCCTTTTTTATACAGCTCCTGCTAGCTAGACAAACCATGATTCAGTGCCTTTGATCTGGGACGTGGACTGTATGTGTGTGTGTCTATGGTACGGTGATTGAGAGTGAGAATAACCCCGGGCTCTACTCACCAGCTGTGGGGGCCGGGGGACCAGCCCCTCTCAGGGGGCCAGTGGTGCCAGCCAGGGTAGAGGTGATGCGACTCAGGCCCCTGCCCAGCCTCCTGAATAAGGGGTCTGTGACCACGTTGTCCTCGTCGTGTAGTGGTAATGTCCGAGGCCTAAAGTGCCGCCATCGGCTCGACTTAATGTTCAACAGTTTCTGACTGAGGTCCGCAGAAGAGGATGAATAAGAAGAAGAGGTTCTGTCCGAGGTATTTGTTTGTGAGGTACTAGCAAACTTGTCTGTGACTGGAGAGTGGGGCGGCAGGTCAAGCATTTCCGAGTCCAGCCCATGAAATACATTGTCAAAGTCTGTGTGCGCCCTGTCCAGCAAAAGCCTGAGGGAAATAGAACAGGGAACAGTGTTTAGTCCTTCTGTTAGCCACGCAATTCATTCATGCTATTGGACCCAGAAAACTAGAATTTTATTCTCATGGGTGGGTAGTACTAGCATCCATAGCTCGGTCTATGAATTGGAGACTGGTTACATTGCTCCTGCCCCATCACTCAGCTTTTTACTAATAATATTGGCGGGGGTGGACTGCTTGGATGTTTGAATCCCAGATTGCCCCTTGAACTCTGCAGTAACCTACCTGCCCCCTCGTCCCAGGCGTCGTCGCGCCATGCCCAGGCAGCGTGGTGGCACGGTGAGGGTGGTGAGGCAGTAGCGGTAACGAGTGTCTCCCAGGCCGCCCTCTGACGGACTGACCCACGGCCAGCTGCCCCCGTGGTCCAACCGAGACTGGGGACAGACACAGGAGGAGCCATTAGACATGACAGGAGTTATGAAACATGGCCAGACAGGATGCCACTGGGACTATATGGGAATATGTGTGTTCTCACTTCGGCTGTGTTTCTGTATTGAAGTACGTTGTATTGTAATTGATTGATTGTGCATTTCGTATGCCGACCACAAAATTGTGTTTTTTTGTGTAAATGTTCAATAAAGTTACTGTATGGAGTCGTCTATACTCACAGCATAATATTGACAGCCTGCTTTCCTCCGGAAGGCAAAAGAACCGTCTGGGTTGTTCTCCTCCTCAGCTTCTGAGGAACCTGAGTGCATCTGGATAGTAAAGGGAGAGAGACCAGTCAGTCACAGGTCACCAACAGGGCCATTTTTATGATTAACTTCTTATGGCTTATGGGGGGCATTATTGAGTAGCTTGGATGAATAAGGTGCCCAGAGTAAACTGCCTGCTACTCAGGCCCAGAAGCTAAGATATGCATATTATTAGTAKATTTGGATAGAAAACACTCTGAAGTTTCTAAAACGGTTTGAATGATGTCTGTGAGTATAACAGAACTCATACGGCAGGCAAAAACCGGAGAAAAAAATCCAACCAGGAAGTGGGAAATCTGAGGTTTGTAGGTTTTCAAGTCTTTGCCTATCCAAGATACAGTGTAAATTTGGCCCGATTGCACTTCCCAAGGCTTCCACTAGATGTCAACAGTCTTTAGAACCTTGTTTCAGGCTTCTACTGTGAAGGGGGAGCTTATAAGAGCTGTTTGACTAAGAGGTCTGGCAGAATGCCATGAGCTAAGTCATGCGCGCGGCCGTGAGAGTGAGCTGCGTTCCTTTTCGTTTCTAAAGATAAAAGGAATTGTCTGGTTGGAATATTATTGAAGATTTTTATTAAAAACATCTTAAAGATTGATTCTATATATCGTTTGACATGTTTCTACGAACTGTAATGGAACTTTTTGACTTTCGTCTGGACTAAGTGCCTGCACCTCGTGAATTTGGATTTGTGAACTAAACGGGAACAAAAAGGAGGTAATTGGACATAAATGGACAAAACAAACATTTATTGTGGAACTGGGATTCCTGGGAGTGCATTCCGATGAAGATCAACAAAGATAAGTGAATATTTATAATGCTATTTCTGACTTCTGTTGACTCCACAAAATGGCGGGTATCTGTATGGCTTGTTTTGGTGCCTGAGCGCTGTACTCAGATTATTGCATGGTGTACTTTTTCCGTAAAGCTTTTTTGAAATCTGACACAGCGGTTGCATTAAGGAGAAGTATATCTTTAACAGATTTCCACCACAGATGTCCAAGGCCCAATCCTAAAGTGACCCCTAAGCCCTTGTGGAGATCTGAGAAGATTTGTAAAGTGAAAATAATCATAGCTCCACCTTCCTCTCTGATGGGCTAAGTCAGGGTTTCCCAAACTCTGTCCTCGGGACCCCAAGGGGTGGACATTTTGTTCAAATAATCAACTAATCATCAAGCTTTGATCATTTGAATCAGCTGTGTAGTGTTGCTTATACCAATCAAATCCTCTCAGATCTCTAAGTGCCTCGGGGTCCATTTGGGAGACAGCCCAGGTCAAACCGCTCTGCCTACCTGGGAGTGCAGCTCGTCGTCTGAGCTGGGGAAGTCATACTGGTGGACGTCCTTAGCATTGAACACAGAGGGACCAGAGTGGTGGAGGGCAGCAGCTGACAAGGGTAAGACTTTAGGCTTCTTCTCATACTTCCTCTTCTGCCTGACGACCTCGGTCTTCTCCGGCTAGAAGGGAGGGAAGGACCCAGACACATTTTGTCACTCAATTGCGGTCTAATATTTCAGAAGTAAACCTTCAAGACATTGGCCCGTATTCACAAAGTATACCAGAGTAGAGCTGCTGATCTAGGATCAGGTCTCCTTTCTCCATATAATCTTATTAATTGGGCTCTAAAAGGCCAAACTGATCCTAGCTCTAGCAGTCTACAGTTGAAGTCGGAAGTTTACATATACCTTAACCAAATGCAGTTTTTCACAATTCCTGACATTTAATCCTAGTAGAAATTCCCTGTCTTAGGTCAGTTAGGATCACCACTTTATTTTAAGAACGTGAAATGTCAGAATAATAATAGAGAGAAAGATTTCTTTAGATTTGATTTCTTTCATCACATTCCCAGTGTTTCAGAAGTTTACATACACTCAATTAGTATTTGGTAGCATTGCCTTTAAATTGTTTAACTTAGGTCAAACGTTTCAGGTAGCCTTCCACAAGCTTCCCACAATAAGTTGGGTGAATTTTGGCCCATTCCTCCTGACAGAGCTGGTGTAACTGAGTCAGGTTTGTAGGCCTCCTTGCTTTTTCAGTTCTGCCCACACATGTTCTATAGGATTGAGCTCAGGGCTTTGTGATGGCCACTCCAATACCTTGACTTTGTCTTTAAGCCATTTTGCCACAACTTTGGAAGTATGCTTGGGGTCATTGTCCATTTGGAAGACTCATTTGTGACCAAGCTTTAACTTCCTGACTGATGTCTTGAGATGTTGCTTCAATATATCTACATACTTTCCCTACCAAATGATGCCATCTATTTGTGAAGTGCACCAGTCACCCCTGCAGCAAAGCACCCCCACAACATGATGCTGCCACCCCCGTGCTTCACGGTTGTGATGGTGTTCTTCGGCTTGCAAGCCTCCCCCTTTTTCCTCCAAACATAACGATGGTCATTATGGCCAAACAGTTCAATTTTTGTTTCATCAGACCAGAGGACACTTCTCCAAAAAATACGATCTTTGTCTCCATGTGCAGTTGCAAACCGTAGTCTGGCTTTTTTYTGGCGGTTTTGGAGCAGTGGCTTCCTCCTTGCTGAGCGGCCTTTCAGGTTATGTTGATATAGGACTCGTTTTACTGTGGATATAGATACTTTTGTACCTGTTTCCTCCAGCATCTTCACAAGGTCCCTTGCTGTTGTTTTGGGATTGATTTGCACTTTTCGCACCAAAATACGTTCATCTCTAGGAGACAGAACGCGTCTCCTTCCTGAACGGTATGACGTCTACGTGGTCCCATGGTGTTTATACTTGCGTACTATTATTTGTATAGATGAGGTGTTTGGAAATTGATCCCAAAGATGAACCAGACTTGTGGAGGTCTACAATATTTTTTCTGAAGTCTTGGCTGATTTCTTTTGATTTTCCCATGATGTCAAGCAAAGAGGCACGGAGTTTGAAGGTAGGCCTTGAAATACACCCACAGGTACACCTCCAATTGATTCAGATTATGTCAATTAGGCTATCAGAAGCTTCTAAAGCCATGGCATCATTTTCTGGAATTTTCAAAGCCGTTTAAAAGGCACAGTCAACTTAGTGTATGTAAACTTCTGACGCACTGGAATTGTGATACCATGAATTATAGGTGAAATAATCTGTCTAAACAATTGTTGGAAAAATTAGTAGATGTCCTAAACYACTTACCAAAACTATAGTTTGTTAACAAGACATTTGTGGAGTGGTTGAAAAACGAGTTTTAATGACTCCAACCTAAGTGTAAGTAAACTTCTGACTTCAACTGTATATGAATACGGGCCATTGAGGTCACCCTCTTGCTCTGTTGCCATCTCCCTCTCTCACCTTGGACTTGTACTCCTTGAGATCCATGTGGTCCTGATGTCTGTACTGGTTGCTGTTGGTCAGCGGCACCAGAGGGATAATATGGGCAGGCTTGTCCAGTGCACGCTGGGCCAGCACTTCAGCCATGATCTCACCACCAAAGTCGGACATGCCGTTCCTGGAGGGGCAATGGTCAAAGTCAAGATAGAAATCAAGCATTTGAAAAACAACTGGATCTCAATCAAACCGTCAGCCACTCTATCAAAACCCGATTTAAAACATTGTTTAGGAACTAAATGATCGAAGGCTAACTCTCTTAAATGGATCAGAACCATTCCTATACAGTAGTACCAGAGATCCTATAGGCCAAATTGATGGTTGGCTAGCTAGCTAACAAAACACATCTACAAACGCATTGTTTTATACAATATTCTACCATAATTTGATCAGTTTCTAGAATTGAAAGCTTTCCTGACCAAGATGGCTGGCATCCTAGCAACATGACTTTAAAAACAACCTGTGTCTCTCTGAGTAGTACCCACCTCTTCTCTACGATCTCCAGGGTGAGGTGCAGCAGCTCTCTCTTGCTCTTCTCCCTCCTCTTGATCATCTCCAGGATGGTGACGGCTCGGCTCAGGTCCCTCCGCAGCTTCAGCATCTTCTCATAACCAGCCTCCTCGTTCTTACGGTTCTGAGGTGGGCAATTTCACCATTAAATTGACAGTCATCCGCTGTCAATAATCTAGCGTAGGCCTCTATTTAGTTTAAATGGAAATGTTTAGGGGTATTGGTACATACACTTGGGGCCAGTTTCCTGAACACAGATAAAGCCTAGTCCTGAACTAAAAAGCATGCTCAATGGGAATTTCCATTGACGGAGACTAGGCTTTATCCGTGTCTGGGAAACAGGCCCTTAGTGTTTACCTGGGTTGGGTCAACTAGCCCCTATATGCCCTGGTCTAGAGGTGGGATCCTACCTTTCTGGTCTGCATCTTCTCCGTCCTCCTGCGGAAGGCCACGTATGGGTCTGAGGTGCTGGATCCGTCCCTCTTCTCCTGCTTCACAGTGGGGTGCAGAGTGTCGTGCTGGTTGTTTTTCCTCTTCCTGGTCCAGTAGTCAAACACCTCCTTGATCAGCTCGTCATCCTCCTTCAGCAGCAGCTTGGCCTCCTGCAGGCTCACCGCCTGACAGAGGGAAGAGGGGAGGGAGGGTCACTGTCATAACTTGACCCAAAGATTCCCAGGACGCTATTAACTTTTTAGGGATAGGGGGCAGCATTTTCACTTTGGATGAATAGCGTGCCCAGAGTGAACTGCCTCCTACTCTGTCCCAGATGCTAATATATGCACATTATTAATACTATTGAATAGAAAACACTCTGGAGTTTCTAAAACTGTTTGAATGATATCTGTGAGTATAACAAAACTCATATGGCAGGCAAAAACCTGAGAAGAAATCCAAACAGGAAGTGGGAATTCTGAGGCTGGTCGATTTTCAACTCATCGCCTATTGAAATCCCAGTGGGATATGGATCTGTTTGCACTTCCTACGCCTTCCACTAGATGTCAACAGTCTGTAGAACGTTGAATGAAGCTTATACTGTGATGTTGAGCCGGATGGGAGCTGTTTGAGTCAGTGGTCTGGCAGAGTGCCAGGTCCTGGTCATGCGCATTCCACATGATATCGACTTGCGTTCCATTACTTCTATAGACACAAAGGAATTCTCCGGTTGGAACGTTATTGAATATTTATGATAACAACATCCTAAAGATTGATTCTATACTTAGTTTGACAAGTTTATTCGACCAGTAATATAACTTTTTGAAGTTTTCGTCCGAAGTTCGCTTGGACCTGCGCGAGCGTTTGGATATGTGTACTAAACGTGCTAGCAAAAGTAGCTACTTGGACATAAATAATGGACATTATCGAACAAAACAACAATTTATTGTGGAACTAGGATTCCTGGGAGTGCATTCTGATGAAGATCATCAAAGGGAATATTTATGATGTAATTTCATATTTCTGTTGACTCCAACATGGCGGAGAAATGTTGTTTCTATCTGAGCGCCGTCTCAGATTATTGCATGGTTTGCTTTTTCCGTAAAGTTTTTTTGAAATCTGACACAGCGGTTGCATTAAGAACAAGTGTATCTTTAATTCTATGTAAAACATGTATCTTTCATCAAAGTTTATGATGAGAATTTATGTTATTTGATGTGGCTCTCCAATTTCTCCGGATATTTTGGAAGCATTTCTGAACATGGCGCCAATGTAAACTGAGATTTTTGGATATAAATATGCACATTATCGAACAAAACATACATGTATTGTGTAACATGATGTCCTATGAGTGTCATCTGATGAAGATCAAAGGTTAGTGATTCATTTTATCTCTATTTCTGCTTTTTGTGACTCCTGTCTTTGGCTGGGAAAATGGCTGTGTGTTTTTTGGACTTGGCGGTGATCTAACATAATCATATCTTGTGCTTTCGCTGTAAAGCCTTTTTGAAATCGGACACGATGGGTAGATGAACAAGATGTTTATCTTTCATTCGCTGTATTGGACTTGTTAATGTGTGAAAGTTACATATTTAAAAAATATATTTTTGAATTTCCCGCGCTGCCTTTTCAGCGGAATGTTGAGGGGTTCCGCTAGCAGAACGTGTGTCCTAGAAATGTTAACTTAAACTGGAACCTAGTCGTCATTTTAACCACGTTTACTTCACCGTATTTCCACAGTACATGGTTGCCATTGCACTCAGGTCAGGTCCATCAACACCGAGACTACCGCGCAGGCGTACTAATAACATAGCACCGTAATAACAGAAATAGACACTTAAAACATGAATTTAACAGACGCCACCATGAGTAACTAATAAGAGTATCATGTTCACCGCCTGGACAGGATGCTAGGCTGATGCTACGAGTACCTATTGTAGGCTACTCTCTCTTCTCCCATCTAAGCCAAGTGCATGTGATTGGGGATATGAGGGTGGGGGACGCCCAGATTAGCAGTGCACTATATAAGAAATAGGGTGCCGTTTGGGATGCAACATCCAAGGCTTACCTGCTGCCCACTGCCTTTCTCCAGTCGGTCGATCATCTCCTCAAACTGCAGGAAGGTGATCTCCATCTTCTTCTTCAGCTTGTTCACAAAGGCCTCATCCTCCGTGTCCAGGTCATAGTCCGGCTGCTCCGTGTCCAGGCTGAAAGCTACACAGAGAGACAGAGAGAGACAGAGAGAGAAAGAGTTTAGACATGAGGATGTCAGTGTCCAGGTTTAAAGCTACAGAGAAGGGAGAAAGGGAAAGTTTTTTTTTTTGACTGGTGAAAGCTGGATGAGAGATCTTTAGACATGAGGATGGGAATGAAGCGGACTATCAGAGATCCTGGGAGCCATTTCAAATCCCCATCGTGATGTCAAACCCGCAAGAGATTCATGCTGCTCAGCGTAAATGTAAGTTCTGGTTCGGTTTTCAAGAATTAAAAACCACTTGATAAAGTGGCTCGTGCTGGCAAAAGCTACGCGTCCATGACGCACGTACCCAGTGTAACTCCCCTGTTACCACTGAGCACATGTGAAATTGTGAAATTCCATTTCAAGAGTTCAGATGAAGAGCTGTCTGCTCATCTCTCCCATTATAGGATATGGGGAGGCCTTTTATCCCTAGATCTTCTGTCTGAAATAATGCTGACTATGTTCTGAGCTACTAGCGCTTCAATGTCGAAGGTGCATAAAGATTTGGGAATTCAGATATGACGTCATGGTTTTACCACTATCCATGGAGTTTTTAAAACTATGGCGCGTGACATGGTCCAATGCGCCAATAAAATCAGCACCATCTACTTTTGGGGTTTTTCAAATTGCATGCGTCTTGGAGCTTAAATTGGGATCATGTATACTGTGCTAATGCCGATACCAAAAAAATCTAAATAACAGATAGGGATGCACAATATATCGGTGAACATATCGGAATGTCTAGTTTAACGCCGATGTCAAACTGACGTGCATACCTATATAAAATGTAGGTACATGACGTAATGACGCCAAGTAAAATCTTGTGCTACACAGCATTCCTAACCTAGCCCACAATGTCTGCTGTGTGGAGTAAGAACATTTCAGTGAGACAACTCAAAGGAGAAATCCATTAAAGCCAAGATGATGGAATTCATTGCCCTTGACAATAAACCATTCTCGTGTGGGTGATGTTGGCTTTCGCTGACTGGTCGAGCACCAGTACTCACTACCAAGTGCGCTATTTTTAGATGTTGCCCTACCGGAGTTACACAGTAATAGCGTCACTGCTATTAGCTTCACGACATACATACTCTGGAACGCCGTTTGGGTCTTTGCGTGTCAAAAAAAGATACAGTAGCACTGTCAGAGCTGTACAAAAAAAATCTGCAAACAAGCAAACACCGGCCACGAACGATGTGTTTACAATACCGCATTGGTAATAAAGCATAATTTGTTTGACCGCAACTTATGGGGTAGCTAGATAGCTTTAGCTTGGTACCTAGCTAGCACCAATACAACCAGCCTGAAAACAATGGCCAAACTGCAGTCATTTTCATTATTCTTAGCAATGATTTAGGAATCCTTGTGAGTAAGTATTAGCTAGGTTGCCACTTGTTCACCTATTGAAATACAACTTCAGTTCATGAAAATAAATAGCTAGTCAGCTACTTAACCATGTTGCCAAAAGCTAACGTTATAAGCAGCCAGCAAGCTTAATCTGGCTAGTGAAGCTTGACCGGACCGCGTTGTGAAGCTAGCCACAATAAGGATTTGGCACAATAGTGGAATTTGTGGTTTGCATTGAAAATAAAAGCTTTTTCACTTCTGCACACAAATTTTCTATAGGATTGAGGTGAGGGCTTTGTGATGGCCACTCCAATACCTTGACTTTGTTGTCCTTAAGCCATTTTGCCACAACTTTGGAAGTATGCTTGGGGTCATTGTCCATTTGGAAGACTCATTTGCAACCAAGCTTTAAATTCCTGACTGATGTCTTGAGATGTTGCTGGATATGATACAGCCTGGATTCGAACCAGGGACTGTAGTGACACCTCTTGCATAGAGATGCAGTGCCTTAGACCGCTGCGTCCATGTGTGTGTGTGTTAACTATTTAACTGTACTAGAATGCTTAAAAAGTCAGCAAAAAAAAATGTATATCGGGGGGGTGGGGGGGTTTGGCAAGGAAAATATCGGATATCGGTATCGGACAAAAATGTCATATCGCTGCATCACTAGTAACAGGGCAATCAATATACAATACAGTGAATTTTGGTAAACAAGGAATTTGTGGTAAGCGCATGGAGGCCACCATCTTTATGCACCTTTACTATTCTGACCAAAGCTACAGCTGTATTGATTGGGGTAAAGTGATTACTTTTCATTTGGTCGGTTAAGCAAATCTGAGCAGAATCAAGCTAGAGGCACATACAAATTCATGGCAGTCATTCTAGGCAACTGCATTTAAATTTGGCCAATGACACTTTCAAAGCCCAAGACGGACAAGAATCCTGAATCCTAAACACAAATGCCTTCATTTAAATAAATTACAATGTCATTAGAAGTTTGATTTGAGCTCTGGCGGCTTCTACTGCTAGACTTGCAGCAAAAACGTCAAACAAGGTGACATGAATGAACTCCATGCTTATCATAGAAAATATGTCTCACATCGGACAAACAGCAGCAGGGACTTCTACTTTAAAACAATGACAAAAAGACATGACCAGGAAATTACATTTAGCCTAGCTCTTATCTGAATCAATCACAACAAATAATGTGATTCATGGACGATACGATAAGGTCTACTACATTACTACTAAGGACAGATCCCCCTCCCCCTACTATCTCAAATGCCACAAAATGGACAAAACGTCTTGCCATTGCCTACGAACCTACACCCGCAAATGTAGATGGTTGATCAACACCTCCAAAATGGACACCTTGACCCAATGCGCAGATCTAAGAGGATCTGACTGCTGCAATCAATATGGAAACAGCTTCACTGTGTCTTCTGATAGGCTGGGTGGAAGTTTCATCATTGCTTATACCAATCAGATCCTGTCAGATGTCCACAAGTGACACAGGGTGTTAGGGTCGATTTGGTTGAGAGCCGTGAGAAAACGAGTTTTGATCAGTCATGGAAATAAAAAGTGCCGAAAACACGTTGGCTCACTATTTATAAAGAAGACGGAGGACAAGCTATAGCACCCGTACTTAATAGGCGGACCACGGGCCGGATCCGGACGCAG
Source organism: Salvelinus sp. IW2-2015 (assembly GCF_002910315.2). Classification (NCBI taxonomy): domain Eukaryota; kingdom Metazoa; phylum Chordata; class Actinopteri; order Salmoniformes; family Salmonidae; genus Salvelinus; species Salvelinus sp. IW2-2015. The sequence continues at coordinate 252,076 of NW_019942565.1, read as the reverse complement.
AAGCTTATTTTTATTAGATCAGGATTCGACTCCTGGTATCGTACGAACACACAAAAGACATGAAAAATGTGTAGAATACAGGAAACAAGCTTTAAAACGTCTATTGCGAGGTGGGTGGGGGTGCGAGGTGGGTGGGGTAGCGGGGTGTTCCCACGCAGACAAATGGCAATAATCATCTGGATCTTTACCACCTAGGAAATGTGTGTGACCGGACCTTCTTAAATAGTGTTTGAGTACCCCTGAGCCCTAGGACGAGACGACTAGAGCTAGCTAATGCTATTTTTTGGGGTTATACAAATCTATACTTGGGAGTCAAAGTATCGATATAATATAATCTAAACTAATACTGCACCCCCCCCTCCCATATCAATAGCAGCCAGGCCCACTTTACTCACGCTGTATGTGAATAAGCTGCTTTGGCATCTTGAAGTCCCCGGGGTAGAGGGACTCGTAGTAGGCGATGTTGCCGTCTGCCTCCGGGACGGGGATGACCATGTTGTGTTTCTCTCCATACACTGACTGGGCCGACATGGCTCTCTGGAGATGGTGTTCCTAGAGAGACAGAGAAATAGTTTAGTAATATAATATATGCCATTTAGCACTCTTATCTAAAGTGATTTCTAAATCATGCGTACATTTTGGGGTGTGGCCCCAGCAGGAAACCAACCCTCAGTTGCAATCGCCATGTTCTACTAACTGAGCCACACAGGACCACAGGGAGAAGTTCAGAGAAGAGGGCAAATGATTGAACAGCATACCTCTGCCCAACAGGCCCTATATATTAAATAAAGTCCAAGCACTTGAATAGCTAAATTGACAGGGTCAGCTGGAAGTCTGAAGTAACGGATGCCTAGAGAGAGGAGTACTTAAGTCAGAGTGAACCTCAATCACGGTCACACCAACTGCTGCCATCTGATCCATGAGGCCAGGAACAAATCAAGCGTCAAATCAGTACTGACAGAAACGGCAGCCTTTTCAAGGAGATTTCAGGTGACAACACTGTTCATTGTTTGAAAGTACTAGAAAAAAAACAAAAGGACTGGAAAATCAAAAGTACACAGCAGGACTTGGCAAGGCAGGAGTAAAAGTCCTGGAATGGTTAGCAGTCACACACTGAGTTATTAGGTTTTTCCTCCAGGTGCAGAACCCACGTACACTCCTCCACTTATAGCCAAGGCAATTTGTAGGATTACTCGCATACCTGCTCCTGTTCCAAAGTCTGGGGACTAGTTTGGACCAGGCACATTGCAGATGCACTTTACAACAACCAAATAATGACAGTCTTTTGAATTAACTACAAAACACCAGTGGATAAAACAACAGTGTATCAAGTTTGAACAGTGTCCTCTGGCTCTGAACAGGGCCTGGAGCGGTGCTCGTCTGAGCGGGCTGGCCAACAGTACTAAAATGAAAGGGCCCTCTGGCTCTTAGACAGATGGGCACCTTGCCCTTGGCAGCCTGTCAACACAGCACAGCGTAGGCCCAGACTTGTACATCACCTCTCCGGAGTGTGTGTGTTTATGGTTTCACTGCTCTGGGGGCCCTAGGCAAACTAGAGATGTGTCTTCTGCCTTCTCACCAGCTGTGTCAAATGGAACACCATTTCCTATTTAGTGCACTACTTTTGACCATGTCAAGAGAAGACTTTGGCCTGATTAAAAGTGCACTATGTAGTGATTATAGCCGCGGATATGCACCCAATCTCGGTGGTTGAGAAAAATTGGGAGTTTCAGCGCCTCTTGAAAGTGCTCGAGCCACATTACTAACTTTGCAAAATACATTCCGAACCGTGGGTTTGGTGAATCGTTACACCCTTAACATGGACAGCCACATGGGACGGTGACTGACGGGGCCACGGAATAGCAGCGCATGTCCGGGGAGAAGAACTCATTGTGTAACTTTACCACTGCGAGACTGGATGTCTCCCAAATGGAGCCCTATATAGTGCACTACATTTGACCAGAGATCTATGATCTCTTTATATTTCAAGTTTAGCCAACTTGGATCTATTTGCTAGTTAACAAGGCAGAACAGTTGAATTGTTATGAACACACCCATCTGTCCGTCTACAACTGTTTAACAGCCTGTCCACTTTGTTCAGATGTTGAAATCAAGTGGCCTACCTTATTTCTCAGAATGAGAAGGAGTTACCAATTCCTTATATAAATTTTGTTGTGCTTATTGCACATTTGTAAAACACAGACTAGACAACTAGTATAACAGTCTTTAGCTAAGACGCTGCTAGCAGTACACCAACACCACGCACGACAAACTGACCGCTCATTTTCCAGAATCATTGTTCATTGATACTTTAATTTGAGTAGTGTCTGCTCTGTGTGCAATTTGAGCAGTTGAGAACATAAGAGGGTATTAGAAAAGTTACCTTCTCTATTACAGTAAAATAATGTCCCAATGTGTTTGTGTCCATACGACCGATTCTGTTGGACCAAACCTCAAAATGCAAATAGCGAGTTGAAACCGCTTGTCAGAGAGGAAGAAGTGATCTCTCATCTTTGTTATGTGAGTGGCAGGGGCTTGGTGTGTGTGTGTGTGTGTGTGTGTGTGTGTGTGTGTGTGTGTGTGTGTGTGTGTGTGTGTGTGTGTGTGTGTGTGTGTGTGTGTAAACAGAGGAAGTAGTGAAGCAAGAAGTTTCACTCATCAAAATGTGTCCAAAATAATCCCCAATGCGTTTCTTTGGCTTTTTTTGGATCTAACCTTGTCGCCTGCCTTCTCGCCTTTGGGACAACAACTCCCATTGTTAAGTGCGGGGACATGGGCATCTCATTATATACAGATCTCTGGTGTAAATGGGAAGATGCACACAGCCAAGAAGGAGCAAAAGAGAAGACCAAGCGGACATGAACGGTCAAAAACAAAATAAAACATTGATTCTTGCAGTACAGGCTTTTGGAATATTTTGCAAAAAAAATGTTGAATTAATTTGACTTCTACCACAGCATTGTTGAATACTCATTTCTGTTTGCCCTTCCAGACATTTTAGAATGGACATAAAAAACAGATATCGGGACAGTTGGAAAATATATATCAGGACACCTTGCAATCATGATGCAATATGCGACTACACTTGCCACAAAGACACAGAAAGAAACCAACAACTACACAAACTGAAAGTGGGTCACATTGTAAACGCATGTCCCAAAAAAGTTAATAAAAAACAGCTAGCTAGCATTGATTTGTTTTTGCAGAGTCATTTTTTGGGAGTATCTGATGCCCTAACGTGGTGAGTGATGAACATTAATTTCTCCGGTCCCCTCCACCGCTAAAGCTGTCAAATCCTCCCACATGCTTCTAGTTTGACCAGCTGTTTTTGCAACTGATATTTTTGAATTCGGTTGTCATATTGGCAGGTTTGCTAGCATTTTTTTTTTTTTTTTTACCTAGCTTCGTGTTTGATGTGCAATCTCTTCGTAATTAACAGTCAATGTTGACGAGTGTCCTGACGAGAACGCAAACTTTTCTAACTATGCCAGGCAAAAATCTGGCATTATTAACTCATTGTTACGGATGTATCCAAATGAATGTCAATAGAAAACAGCTACTTTATTTTTCTGGCTGCAGAGGTCGCAACTGTGTAGCCGTAGCTAGTTGGCTAGCTAGCAGCACGCAAGGGATATGAACGTTGCCACTGAGCATGGCACCGTAACATAAAGAACAAAACGACTGGGTCGCGTCTGTCAATATCGAACTAACCAAAAGATGATAAAATATGAATTCGCTTAACTTGTTATGGCTGCAAGCCCGACGCCGGTACACCTATGACAACATCCAGCTCAAGTGCAGGGCGCGAAATTCAAAATCAATTTTTTTTATTTTTTATATTTAACTTTCACACATTAACAAGTCCAATACAGCATTTGAAAGATAAACATCTTGTCAATCCAGCCAACATGTCCGATTTTTTAAATGTTTTACAGAGAAAACACCACATATATTTATGTTAGCTCACCACCAAATAAAAAAGGAGAACAGACATTTTTCACAGCACAAGTAGGATGCAAGTAGCATGCACAAGCCAACCTAACTAACCTAGAACCAACCTAAATAACCTAGAAAAAACTACCTCAGATGACAGTCCTATAACATGTTACACAATAAATCTATGTTTTGTTCAAAAAATGTGCATAMTTTAGCTATAAATCAGTTTTACATTACTGCTACCATCATAGCTACAGTCAGAAATCGCACGGGAGTAGCCAGAGAAAATACAGACACCAACGTCAACTACTAATTACACATCATAAAACATTTCAGAACAATATATGGTGGATAGCTAATGAAAGAGAAAGATCTTGTGAATACAGACAATATTTCCGATTTTTGAAGTGTTTTACAGCGAAAACACCATATATATTTATGTTAGTTCACCACCAAATACAAAAGACAGACAGACATTTTTCACAGCAACGGTAGCATGCAAGTAGCATGCACAAAGCTAACCTAACTAACCTAGAACCAACCTAGAACCAACCTAAATAACCTAGAAAAAACTCCCTCAGATGACAGTCCTATAACATGTTACCCAATAAATCTATGTTTTGTTCGAAAAATGTGCATATTTGAGCTATAAATCAGTTTTACATTACTGCTACCATCATAGCTACCAGCATAGCTACAGTCAGAAATAGCACTGAAGCAGCCATAGTAATTACAGACACCAACGTCAACTACCCAATTACTCATCATAAAACATTTCAGAAAAATATATGGTGGATAGCTAATGAAAGACTAAGATCTTGTGAATACAGCCAATATTTCCGATTTTTTAAGTGTTTTACAGCGAAAACACAATATATCGTCATATTAGCTTACTACAATAGCTAACATCACAACAAAGCAAACGGTAGCATAGCACAGTTCGACAGATATATATGAAATAGCATCCCAAATTGGGTCCTTATCTTTGTTGATCTTCATTCAGAATGTTGTACAAGGGGTCTTTTGTTCAGAACCGTCTTTATTTGGATCCAGAAGAACTATTTCCCTCTTGAATTAGCAAGCACGCTGGCCTTACTGCGCTAACCTCTCCTTCGTCTTCAAACACATCACGTATAAAGTCACGAATAAATTTCAATAATATAATTAAACTATATTGAAAAAACATACTTTAGGATGATATTGTGACATGTATCAAAAAAAATCGAAGCCAGGGGTCATATTCATCTATAACGACCGTTTTCCAGGTGGAGAGTCCAGGTCCAAATTRGCGCCTCAGAAAAAAAAATTAATGACGGTCCTCTCACTCCAAGAGGGTGTATGCATTCTCTGAAAGAGATAATCAACTGATTTCTGCTCTCACTTCCGCATGACACRCAGAGGAAGGTGTATGACGTGTTTCTACAGTCSTAAGTGACATMACCTTTTATAGACAAGCTCTTGAAGAGACACTTCGCTTTTTGGAAATCTCACTTCCGGATAGGAAATGAGCTGTAAAAAGAGTTCTGTTTCACTTAGAGACATAATTCAAACGTTTTTAGAAACTAGAGAGTGTTTTCTATCCAATACTAATAATAATATGCATATTGTACGAGCAAGAATTGAGAACGAGGCCGTTTGAAATGGCCACCTCTTTCCAGGTTACTCAATGCTGCTCTTTCAGCCATAACAGGTTAACGGACGTTGCGTCGTCCATTATTTCCAAGGTAATGTAAAAGAAATTCAAACATTTGCCAAAATGCAATTCGCGGCAAAACACCATTCCAAACAGCGCACCTGATAGTGGTTTCATATGTGACAGATCTGTTAGAAACATAGAAAAAGGAGGAATCTAAAGATGCAACAACTACAGTGCCTTGAGAAAGTATTCAAACCGCTTGACTTTTTCCCACATTGTTGTGTAATAGCATTTAATCAATTTTAAATTCAGGCTAACAAAATGAACACAAGTAATAGCGAATTTCCATGGAGGCTGCTAGCTAGATATGCCAATGAGAGCCAAATAAAATAAACTGCAAAGACAGGAAATTCCGCTCATAAAGTTATACATTTTTATAGATAGGCGCTACCAAATGTCATTTTTGGTGAGTTTGGACATTTACAAGCGAATAGGAACGAGAGACATTGTGCAAATGAAGTGTTTCGACGCATGCTTGTTTGAAAGAAGAACAGTACTGGCGGCTCTGGGGCAGCATGTGTGGGCAACATGCTGTGTGTGGGAGTCTGGAGTTGCTAAGGCAACAGGCCAGCCTGCTCTGCTCATAGAATACAGGCTGAGAACTGAGAGAAGAAAAAAAAACGTAAGGAAATCAAGATGGTGGCAGCTGTACAAATTACACATCCAAAGGGCTTTGACTTCTCAAACACGGCAGAAAGCTAAAACAATGAAGACCCCGTCACAAAAAATATAATACATTAGAAATATCTTCCTGCGTTTTGTAAATGCAGATGTAAAATGTTTCTTATTGTAATTTCTGCATCAGTTGTACTCAGATGAGAATTCACCATCAGCAGACCGCGCACTGACCGACGTGTGGCTACTTTTCTCCGGCACTTTTCTCGGAGAAGCCAGACAGCTTTTCTTAGGTAAAACAAAATATTATCTTTGAGCAAAACATTTGGCAATGTAGCTGGCTACATTTATTTATTTAACTAGGCAAGTCAGTTAAGAACAAATTCTTATTTACAATGACGGCCTACACCGGCCAAACCCGGACGACACTGGGCCAATTGTGGGATTATGGGACTCCCAATCACAGCCGGTTTTGATACAGCCTGGATTCAAAGCAGGGTGTCTGTAGTGACATGCAGAGCCCCCTACATTCTTTCTATGATAAACAGAAATATGATGGCCATGCATCGACCTTGCTTTTTCATTGCAAGCTCATTTACTTGAAGCGTTCCACTTCTGTTGTCATCTGACGAAAATTAAGCTATTTTCTGGCAAATGTGTTGCACTAATGTATTTTCTGTTTAGGAAAACTATAGTTGCACGACCCTGATCACTCTATTGAAGCAAAAAAAGAATAAGAATTAAATAAATTACCATTTTCCATTATAAAACACGACCTGTCAATATACAGCTGGGCTCACCTACACCCACTATCTACAGTTGTGCCATTTACAAACAAACATGTGATGGGCTCAAGTGTTCTGGGGAACTACGGTAAGCTTCATTATGTGACAGGTGAAATGTAGAACGCAATCTACTTTATCTCCTAACGTATTGCACAAGTTGACTACAGGCATTTACTTAAAAAGTACCTTCAAATATAAAATCTATTGAAAAACTTAAAATAGTTAACGGTATTGAAAAACCATCCCATGGCTATTTCCAAATACCCCGGTATACTGCCCAAGCCTAATGGCAAGACCTGAAAATGGTTGTCTAGCAATGATCGACAAACAATGACAGAGCTTGAAGAATTTTGAAAATATTCTTAAATGAAACGCAGCAATTTCAACGATTTGTACGGTGTTACAGATCATAAGGAAATCAGTCAAGTGTATAAATAAATTAGGCCCTAATCTATGGATTTCACATGACTGGGGAGGGGCGCAGCCATGGGTGGGGATAGGCCCACCCACTTGGGAGCCAGGCCCAGCCAATCAGAATGAGTTTATCCCCACAAAAGGGCTTTTTTCCATCAGCTGTCTGGGTGGCTGGTCTCAGGCGATCCCGCAGGTGAAGAAAACGGATATGGAGGTCCTGGGCTGGCGTGGTTATACATGGTGTGCGGTTGAGAGGCCGTTTGGAAGTACTACCAAATCCTCTAAAACGACGGAGGAAGCTTATGGTAGAGAACAATTCTGTGGCAACAGCTCTGGTGGACATTCCTGCAGTCAGCATGCCAATAGCACACTCCCTCAAATCTTGAGACATCTGAGGCATTGTGTTATTACAAAACTGCACATTTTAGTGTCCTATTATTGTCCCCAGCAAAGTYCACCTATGTAATGATCATACTATTTAATCAGCTTCTTGATATGCCACACCTGTCAGTTGGATTATCTTGGCAAAGGAGAAATGTTCAGTCATAGGGATATGAACAAATTTGTGTAACATAATTTGAGATTAATAAACTTCAGTTTATGAAACCAACACTTCACATGTTGCACTTATATTTTTGTTCAGTATAAAAAATATTGAGAAAAGGGGAGGGGTGTGTGGCGAATATATAAAAGACAAGTCTCTCCAGAATGGCTAAGCTGTCTCCTGACAATTCTTGCGCATTCATTGTGTGACGTGTTAGCCTTTAGATTAAAAAACAAACTAATCAATTCCCATGACATACTGTATGTCAGCAGTAGTAAATGTACCATTAATACTAGTGATGCACCGATATGACATTTTTGGCCCATACCAATATCCGATATTTTCTTTACAAAAAAAAACCTGATACCGATAACTGATATTTGCAGCCTTTTAAGTATTCTAGTACAGTTAACACACACGGTCTAAGGCACTGCATCTCAGTGCAAGAGGCATCACTACAGTCCCTGGTTTGAATCCAGGCTGTATCACATCCGGACGTGATTGGGAGTCCCATAGGGCTGCGCACAATTGACCCAACGTCGTCCGGGTTTGGCCGTCATTGTAAATAAGAATTTGTTCTTAACCGACTTTCCTAGTTAAATAAAGGCTACACACACCAATTTTACCAAAAAGTTATTTTGATGGCATTTACGTACGTCCCCATATCCAGAAAAACAATCAAAACCTATTTCTTTCACTTACTTGCTGTGCTGTTTCGTTGTTAATTTGTTCAGTCGTTTCATTCTAAACCAGGATTTCTATGTAACGCCCTTTGGGTCTTTGCGTGTCCAAAAAGATGCACGTCAAATAACACAATTTGACTTGTCAAATAAGCTTGTTGACCAATCTGGACCTGAATATGACTGCACGTCACATAATTTAACGTGTTCCAAAACAATGTACGTAGTTATCTCTTACATTGATTACACTATCACTCGTATTTCATATGTCACAACGATTCATCGATAAGTATGCTATGACGCTGTTGAAGTTGTCTTGCTATGACGCTGCTATGATGCTGGTAAAGTTAAAAATCTAGCTAGCTCATGGATGCAAACAACGTTCTTCCCCAAAAACATGACAAAACAACATCTGTTTCAGTAGCTATAGTTAGCTATCTTACTATATAGCTGGTGTCATCATCTAAAATAACCCTAATTTGTAAGACAGTTCTTATTTGATTAATGGTGGATGGATGCATCTATGTGAAGCTAGCCACAATAGGGATTAGCCACAATGGTCTTTGCGGTTAGCCTTCAAAATAAAAGTATGGCATAATTCTACTATTTGTATTAATTTGCGACACTGTCAATGACATACTTTTACTTAGAAGGAAAACCGCAAATTCCACTATTTTGCCTAATCCTTATTGTGGCTAGCTTCACAACACATAACCCGGTCCCGGTCGAGCCTCACTAGCCAGATGAAGCTAGCTGGCTGCTTATAAGGTTAGCTTTGGGTAACAGGGTTAAGTAGCTGGCTAGCTATTTAATTTCATGAACTGATGTTCAATTTCAATAGGCGAACAACAAGTGGCAACCTAGCTAATACTTACTCACAAGGATTCCTAAATCAATAATGAAAGAATAATGAAAATGACTGCAGTTTCTACTGGCCATTGTTTCAGGCTGGTTGTATTGGTGCTAGCTAGGTACCAAGCTAAAGCTAGCTAGCAACCCCAGAAGTTGCGGTCGAACAAATTATGCTTTATTAACAATGCAGTATTGTAAACACATCGCTTGTGGCCAGTGTTTGCAGACTCTTCGTACAGCTTTGACAGTGCTACTGTATCTTTTTTGAAAGAAAGACCCAAACGGCGTTCCATAATATGTATGTCGTGAAGCTAATAGCAGTGACGCTATTACTGTGCAACTCCGGTAGGGCAACATCTGAAAAATAGCGCACTTGGTAATGTGTACCGGTGCTCGACCAGTCACAAAAGCCAACATCACCCACGACAGAACGGTTGATTGTCAAGGGCAATGAATTCCATTATCTTGGCTTTAATGGATTTCGCCTTTGAGTTGTCTCGCTGAAGTGTTCTTACTCTTTCAAATGACTGCTCGACTTGTTGACTGCTCGATCAACACAGCAGACGTTGTGGGCTAGGTTAGGAATGCTGTGTTGCACGTGTATCGCAAAATTTTACGTGGCGTCATTAGTCATGTTCCAACGTTATATAGGTATGCAGGTCAGTTTGACATCGGCGTTAACTTCTTGGAACTATAGGGGGTGCTGTTCCGCATTAGCATATTTGTGTCTCCAAATTAAACTGCCTCGTGCTAAATTCTTGATCGTACAATATGCATATTATTGTTATTATTGGATAGAAAACACCTTCTAGTTTCTATAGAAGTTGGAATTTTGTCTCTGAGTGGTACAGAACAATTTCTACAGCACTTTTCATGACAGGGTTCAGATTTCAGAAATTTTTACCTCTGATCTGGAGTCTGTTTTTAAGGCGACAGTGAATGCTATGAAGAAACCGACACTGCCTACGTCTTCCTCTGGTGTCTGTACGTCATCACGTTTTCAATGGAATCGATGGGACATTCACAGCCATTATAAAAGACCAAAATGTATAGAGACCGCCCTCTCGTCGTGCGCCTGAAGCGTGAAGGCCATCGGACTTGCCTCGTTCCAAAATCGTTGGTCTAACCAGCAATATTTCTCCGGTCATGTTTTCAGTCGTTATAGTTGTTAAAAACATCATAATGTAGTTAATTTGAACCGTTTATACAATTTATATCCGTTTAGTGGGATTTTAGGAAGATTTATTTGTTGTGCACTCTGAAACTTTGGACACGTTTTGGGGTGTCGGTCGTTGGTGTGGACATTTCGAAGGACAGAGGACATCTATCGACCAAAAGACGTTTATAACATAGAAAGGATACATTGCCCAAGAATCTGATGGAAAGACAGCTCAAAGTAAGCAATATTTAATATGATAAATCGTGTTTCTGTCGAAATTATTTAAACGCATATTTCGCCATTTTGTTTGGTATAGCTTCACTTGGCCAAACCTGTATTGAAAAGTAAGGATAATTTTAAAAATGTAAATCAGCGGTTGCATTAAGAACTAATTTGTCTTTCGATTGCTGTCAACCCTGTATTTTTTAGTCAAGATATGATTAGCTTTCAATTAAACTAGATCACTCTGATAGATGACGTCAGACATATTGAGGCTTGATTTCCTAGTATTTTTATTGTGTAACCACGGTTTTGTATGGCTAAATATGCACCTTTTCGAACAAACTGTATATGTATATTGTAAAATGATGTTACAGGAGTGTCATCGGAAGAATTCTGAGAAGGTTAGTGAAAAAAATTAATATATTTTGGCGGTGATTACGTTATAGCGCTCTTTGGCTGGAATCGATGCTCTGGTAACGTTTGCACATGTGGTATGCTAACTTATCGATTTATTGTGTTTTCGCTGAAAAACGCTTAGAAAATCTGAAATATGGTCTGAAATCACAAGAACTGGGTCTTTCCATTGCTATGCTTTGTCTATTTTTATGAAATGTTTTATGATGAGTAAATTGGTCATACACGTTGCTCTATCTAGTAATTCTAGTCGATTTGCGATGGTCGGTGCAATTGTAAACTGTGATTTCTACCTGAAATATGCACTTTTTTCTAACAAAAACTATCCTATACCATGAATTGTTATCAGACTGTCATCTGAAGAGGTTTTTCTTGGTTAGTGGATATCAATATCTTAGTTGAGCCGAATTGGTGATAGCACCTGAAGGTAAGAAACTGATGGAGTTAGAATAGTGGTGTATTTTGCTAACGTGTTTAGCTAATAGATTTACATATTTTGTCTTCCCTGTAAAACATTTTAAAAATCTGAAATGGTGGCTTTATTCACAAGATCTGTATCTTTCATCTGGTGTCTTGGACTTGTGATTTAATGATATTTAGATGCTACTATCTACTTGTGAAGCTATGCTAGCTATGCTAATCAGTGTGTGGGGGGATGGGGGGTGCTCCCGGACCCGGGGTAGAGGCTCGTTAGAGGTTAAACTAGACATCGGCCAATACCGACGTTGACATTTTTAGCTAATATCGGCCGATTCCGATATGTTCACCGATATATCGTGCATCCCTAGTTAATACTTGTAATTTAGTCGCATTCATTTCTGTTAATGCATGTATTAGTTATTTTCAGTGGTCATTCTTGGAGTGGAAACGTTGTTTACAGAGTTCACAACCTGCTACACTTGTGAGAAACAAGTTTTGGTTTATTTCATCATAACCATAATTTACAAGATGTCAATTTTTTCATTGTCTTTTGTTTGGAATGCTCCATTTGAGCAATGAGCATGTGGCTGGTTTCTCTGTCCTGATAATGTTGAGGGAACATGCATGTTAGTACCTGGCCTGCTGCGTGGAAAAGTGTTTTTAACCTGTCTCTATTATTTATTTATTTTGCGAATTATAATATATTAAAACTAGAGTGCCTCAAAGTAAGCGATTAGAAAAATCTTCCCTRGATAATCACCAATCCTCAGTGTGCAAAAGCAATGGAAGTTATAGTCCTACAGGCTATGAATTCCATGCTCTCATTTCTTTAGCCGCCAATGGATCACGGTGTGTCCATATGACAGAGGCTGGTGATCTCGCATTAGTTTACTTAACTTTCAGATTATAATTTTAATTGAGATCATGATTAACCACACGACAATGATTGACAAACATGCGCATATAAAAATCATAACTGGCACGCAGAATGGTAGGATAAATTGTAAGCCTCCCAAACGTGAAACTTACGCGCCACCTATGACGTGTTTATAAAAGAATTGCCTCCACGTTTCCATGGTGGGATTTTGCCTATAAGCTACTTTGAAGCAAGGTAAGACATGCCTCATAATACGAAAAAAAATTGGAATTGTTTTATGATGCTATTAGCCAATAGACATGCATTGAATAACAGATTCACTAAATGGAACAGATAGTCGCCCCCAAAAAATCTAAAAGGAAGTTTGTTCTGAAGTGTCTGTCCTTTTTCTGAGATATAAGACAGATCAGGAAACTAATAACTACGTATTTATCCCCTTATTTTAGGCACTGAACTATCTCCATATATACTTCCATTAAAAAAAATTAAACTGGTACCGAGGACCAGTCTTGAGGGCYTCCTAGAGCAAAACAGAGAACTTTGTAGGCAAAACCATTCGGACGCTACAGATGTTTTGTGAGAAGACCAATTTTCGGGATGTCTAATGGTCTGACAAACACCCCTCTACCTTCAACACAGATGCGGAAGGGCGATATCTGCAAATGCAGTGGATTGAGACGCAGCCCATGCAACAACAAAAAAGTCTTGCTTAGGCAGATTTTGATGGGGCTTTTTTTGATTATGTTAATTAGAATTCCACAGGGCCACAGAATTGTAGGCTAAGGGTTAAAGGATAACAGTTCATAAGCAGTCATGCATGCGTGGCGGTGAAACCATTTTACACCTGTTATCGGTAGCACTACCGCAGAGATTGTGGACATGTAGCCTATTGCACAACACATTCCAGGTGAAGGAGGTCAGAGCAGTAAGAAACTGGTGGTCTGCCAACATCTGTGTGTTCCAAAGAAAACTGGCACTCAGACAAATCAACAGATCCCACCAATTCCCTCTGCACCCTGTCTCAGACAATGACCCGGTGATGGTGAGTTCACGCAACAAACACTGGCTGTCTGGGCTGACACACAGTTCACACCTGTAGAAGGAAGAACTAGGGAGTCCCTGCCCTCCTGTTCTACACCCACTAATCATAACTCAGGAGAATTCCACTGTGGTAAACCAAAGACATCACAAAATAAAAGGTAACCATGTATGGTAGACGTCTGTCCAACTGCTGTGCATAAAAGTGTTACCAAAAGTTGAGAAGCTAGGTTGAAAAAGTCTAATGTGCAATCAAGTAGAAGGCAGACATAGTATTAAAGCTAGAACATCCATTCCCCACCCCAACCAAAACACCCTCCATGAAAATAACTTAGTGACATAAGGTGGATACCACACTCATCTCGTTTCCCATGCCAGTTACTGAGAAGCTGTCACTTGCCTGACAGCTCCTCTGACAATGTGCGCAGTATTCTACATAAACAAATCACTCCTATCTTTGCGTGCCTCTTACGCAATACTAGTGCTGCACAGCATAACAAAAACTACAGTACTTCTTAGATACTAGAATGTGAAAAACTGTCCGGTACAAGAACGTTACTTTCGGGACTTCTGTCAAATGTGTCTCACTGATCAAGCATATATATCAGTGCAGCCAACCCCTTATAATAGCATGCACCATGACTGCTCCACTTACTCATTGCTAGCCTGCACTGGGAGTCTTGGCTGCATCATGTTAGCTCCCAACTCATGCTGCAGATAAATTAATACACTTGAATAAAGCAACAAAGCATGTAGAAATGTTTAAACTTAATTACTGTTTGCAAAACAATGTCCATTGATTGAAGTCCACCTGTGGGAAATTCAATTGATTGGACATGATTTGGAAAGGCACACACGTCTGTAAGGTCTCACAGTTGACAGTGCATGTCAGAGCAAAAACCAAGCCATGAAGTCAAAGGAATTGTCCGTAGAGCGAGACAGGATTGTGTCGAGGCACAGATCTGGGGAAGGGTACCAAAACATTTCTGCAGTATTGAAGGTCCCCAAGAACACAGTGACCCCCATCATTCTTAAAACGGAAGAAGTTTGGAACCACCAAGACTCTTCCTAGAGCTAACTGCCTGGCCAAACTGAGTAATCGGGGGAGAAGGGCCTTGGTCAGGGAGGGAACCAAGAACCCGATGGTCACTGACAGAGCTACAGAGTTCCTCTGTGGAGATGGGAGAACGTTCCAGAAGGACAAATATCTCTGCAGCACTCCACCAAATCAGGCAGAGCAGCCAGACGGAAGCCATTCCTTAGAAAAAGGCACATGACAGCCCACTTGGATTTTGCCTAAAATGCACCTAAAGGACTGACCATGAGAAACAATCATTTCTGCTCTGGTGAAACCAAGATTGAACTCTTTGGCCTGAATGCCAAGCGTCATGTCTGGAGGAAACCTGGCACCATCCCTACGGTGAAGCATGGTGGTGGCAGCACCATGCTGTGGGGATATTTTTCAGCGGCATGGACTGGGAGACTAGTCAGGATTGAGGGAAAGATGAGCGGAGCCAAGCACAGCCAAGCACTTCGATGAAAACCTGCTCCAGAGCGCTCAGGACCTCAGACCGGGGTGAAGGTTCACCTTCCAGCAGGACAATGACCCAGAGCCCGGACAAACATCTCTGGAGAGACCTGAAAATAGCTGTGCAACAACGCTCCCCATCCAACCTGACAGAGCTTGAGAGGGTCTGCAGAGAGGAATGGGAGAAACTCCACAAATACAGGTGTTCCAAGCTTGTAGCGTCATACKCAATAAGTCTCTAGGCTTTAAATCGCTGCCAAAGGTGCTTCAAAGTACTGAGTAAAGGGTCTGAATACTTATGTAAATGTGTCCGTTTTTTTTAAAGATATTTGCAAAAAGGTCTAAAAACCTGTTTTTGCTTTGTCATTATGTGGTAGTGTGTGTAGATGAGGGAGTCAAACTTTTTAATCAATTTCAGAATAAGGCAGTTACGTCAAGGTGCCTGAGTCCTTTCCGAATGCACTGTATGCAAACCATAACACAAAATGAAGCTGATTGCAAAGCTGACTACCACCAAAATCTTTTTTCATTCAATTATTTGGTCTCTCCCTCTCACATGTCTCCCAAAGATGCTCTATGGAGAGAAATAGTAATGGCGACTTTGTAGGCACCAACTCCGCCACGGTTCGTTGGACAAAGACTTGGCGGAAAATGTATGGCATTCTTGGATAACCGCCGAAAATAAGTGATAAACATGGGCTTAGGAGATGTAGGTTTTTATATTAGAGAATGTTCATCAGCTAATGTTACTTTGTGAATTGAAGAATGTGTTATATATATATATTTTTATAAAACAAAGGTGTCATAATTCATAAAAAGGTCATGTTAATAACCTCTGCGGGATCGGTGTCCCATCCACAGGACGGTTGAGCTAACGTAGGCTAATGTGATTAGCATGAGGTTGTAAGCAACAACAAAAAATCCCAGGACATAGACATATCTGATATGGACAGAAAGCTTAGATTAAATTAGACAGTGCAGTTAAATTATTTTTACAGTAGCTATTAAAGTGAAAGAATACCATGCTATTGTTTGAGGAGAGTGCACAATTATGAACTTGAAAATGTATTAATAAACCAATTAGGCACATTTGGGCAGTCTTGATACAAAATGTTGAACAGAGATGCAATGGTTCATTGGATTAGTCTAAAACTTTGCACATACACTGCTGCCATCTAGTGGCCAAAATCTAAATTGTGCTTGGGCTGGAATAATATATTATGGTCTTTCTCTTGCATTTCGAAGATGGTATTATCTTTTACCAGATCAAATGTGTTATATTCTCAAACATTAATTTCACATTTCCAGAAACTTCAAAGTGTTACCTTTCAAATGGTACCAAGAATTTGCATATCCTTGCTTCAGGTCCTGAGCTATAGGCAGTTAGATATGGGTGTCATTTTTAGGCAAAAATTTGAAAAAAGGGTCGGATCCTTAAAACCTCTTGAGGTTTTTAACTGACTGGTATTATCTCAGAACAAAACGTATAACATCGCCTAAGCCTGTATTAACTTTAGACCTTATTTTCGGCATTCATTCCAAAAACCTATTCTTTCCCCATTATGATGGCTGAACGAACCAGATCTAACACATTTCCGGGTTATAGGACTACAAGCTAGTTAGCTCTACTGAATCCGACGGGCCCACCCCTCTTGCCTTGACGTCATTACTGGTTAGAGACAGCGCACATTTTTTCCCCTATGCAAATGTTGATCATTTCAATGAAATAAGTCCAAAATATAATGGAAATCGATTTTTCTACAGACAACACCAGCAAAAACAAGCTCAATTACTCAATGCATGCCTACACTCATATTGAATACGCATTCACCTATACTGTGGCTAGGCCTATGCTACATCTTGAATTACCCAGTTTATCAATAAAGATTTATCATTCAGAAAATTACTACCATTATGTAGTTAGATTGACAAACAAAATCAAATTGATTGTATGTGATTCATTAATGCATACATGGCTGTCAGAAGCAATAGAGCAGAGCAGTAGCATAGTTTATGTCTGCATCAAATGCCATTCTGCGAATGGATAATATGCCTTTTTTTTTTTACTGCGGTATCTTGATGGTATCAAGTATTGTGATACTAAACCTGGTATCGAAATCCAAATTCTGTTATGGTGACAACACAGTACATTTCAGTTGACTGGAGTGGAGACTTTAAGATTACCACGGTATGAGTCATAATACCTGTAAAACCTAGCAGCCATTGGAACCATTTCACTGTTGGACCACTAGGTTGTATGGGTATTATGACACCTCCACTGTGGGGCTCTAATTGTTAAGGGGCCCCCTTGCTGGGACTCCTACTGTGCTCTGCATGCCACTAGTTTACTACAGCTGTGGTGGCTGCCTAACACACAGAACCTCTGGCTGACACCAAGCCTCAGAGAGCAATAAGATACATTGTGTCACAGAGAAATGTCAAGAAGATATGTCCTGGCCTCCCATAAATAAATTAACACATTCAAGTCAAAATGTGCAATTAATGAAAACAGGTCTGCAGGGAGAGGGGGAGCATCGCACCTTAATTATAGCTTCACACACACAGAAGGCTAGCTGAGGAACACTCAACTCCGTTCTCTTATATTGAGGCGGAGTTGAGTTTTGACAACTGGTCGCGGGATTTGCTAGCAACATTGAGTTACCATCAGCCGATTCTTATTAAAATGTCAATTCTGAAAACGCTTACCTGAACCTCCTGTACAACTGTGACCCTTCTGCAGGGTGGTGAAATTAATACTTTTAATAAAAAAAACTTTTAGCGAGATTCAATTGGGTATGTGCTATCTGGAATCCTTGGGACGCCCCCCATTGAAGTTTACATTTTAAATGATTAGGGTAGGGGATGTGGGTGTCCCAGAGTTCCCGGATTGCACTAGCCGATTCAATTGAGTTGAGCAACACAAATTAAGAAAAAAGWCCGTGGTTGTATTCGATAAAGTTTTTATTTAACGTATGAATTTTAAGCACACGCAGAATGACTGCAGTTGAACAGAACAGACACAGAATACATTTTTACAAGAATCAACATTTTTACAAGAATCGACTGATGGTGGTGACTCAATGTCGTTGCAAGCAAATTGACCAGTTATCAAAACTCAACTCAAGCCTCGATATAAGGACGGAGCTGCGTGTTCTTCAGCTAACAGAAGGCTAAACCATTGAAATGGATTGACAGAAAATTCCAACGGTCATTAAATAAGGGGCCATGTTTCAACTGAAGCACGGCATGTATATAAATACAATATAACATGTTTTTTAAAAGCAGGCTATACAAGTTTCACTGAATTGTAAACACAGACATGGCCCAAGAGGCATGATTTCTTGTTTTTGATAATTATTTGTGTACTTATTTGACATCTTTGCTGCACTGTTAGGAGCTAGTAACAAACATTTCTCTGCACCCGCTATAATATCTGTTAAACTGTGTACACGACCACTAAACTTTGATTTGATAACCAAAACACAGAGACTGACATGTAATTTTGACAGGTACAAACGTCCACACCATAACAAGGCCACGTGCGTAGACAACACTCTAGACACATGAAACCTTGGGGCGAAAGCCAAATATTAGCCTAGGCGGCAAGACAAATACACATTGTAATCACCCAATCATAAGTTAATTGAAAGTAAAGCAAAACAGTGCACCAATGAGTGATTGCTCATTCGTTGGCTAATACTTCAACATGACCKGAGTATGCGAGTCAATAAACAATACTGTAACGACCCTCTGGGTTTATAAAGGGTTCGAGACCTGCTCCCTGCTGTTTCATTACAATACATAATTTGAGTGCACACTTAGCTAGCTTTGTTTTATCTAAAAACACGGACCTTTCCTACTCAAGGCATGCAATGTTTAAATTTTTCCGCCAGTATCGTCTTCACACAGGCACATAAAGAATTTCTGATCATTAGCTCCCCCTTGCACCGGTCCTTTGCCATTACGCCAACAGATAAGGCACATCCCAAAGACACACAACAAAATGTCGGATTCATGGGAGTCACGTGATTCCTTTGTACTTAGAAAATCTCCTCCAGCGAAAATAACCAACTAAAACCAGAATATTGAATAATATATATAAATAATTAATCATTGGTGAACTGGAAAATGTATCCACTTATTGTTAACACTGCATCTACACCACATTTTCGTCGTGTTTAAAAAAAAATAAAAAATTGGCGGCCATTTTGTGTAAACATGCGCAGAAAAAAAGAGGAGCGCCTCAAAATATAAAAATAAGGATAAATGTTTATTTGCAAATTTTCGAACTATAAAACATACCGATTCCTCTTCTTTCTCCATCCCCGTCGGCATTTGCGGCACTGCCCGGTTAATAGATGCATATTCGTGCAGGTCGGGTAAATCCTCACATCGGAAGACGGGTAGTGGCTTGGAAGCGTCCAGCGCCCGTGCCCGAAACGACAATTTACTCATTTTTTAAAATTCGAGATGCAACATAAATCTATCCGATCTCCTTAAATTCACATCGGTTTCGAGTTGAGCTTTCATGGATGATTCTGTGCGGTTATTCTGACATCTACGGTTCGACTGATTAACGCTAAAGTTAGGGCGTCGCGAACGGAGCCGGGAAGGCCCGGATCTTGATCGCTCTATTTCGGTCTTTTTTTCAGAGGCTTCCCTGTCTATCGGTCGTTCAGTACGCCATGGCCAACATGGCGGACATTAAAAACTCTTTAACGCTCCGTTCGCTCAAAGCAGCCCAACCCACCCATCATCGAACAGCCATTCCCACACGGTCCCGAGCGCGTGCGCGTTCGCAACGGTGGGGGACGTGCCCCCCAAAACTAAAGAAGTCAAATAAAACATTTACATCATTTGGGTAAGTAGCTAACCATTATATGTTTCAGGTTAAATTTGGAATGCAATTACAGAAGGGGCATTGACACTACAACATATTTCGCTGAATGTCCCTAATTGGTTACACTCTAAATAGCCTACATTGCCTTATCATTAGGTCTCTCTTTATGTAGTGTTGTGTGTTTTGTACTATATTTATGGGGTATTTTTTTAATCCCAGGCCCCCATCCCCGCAGGAGGCTTTTGGTAGGCCATAGTTGAATTATTATTATTATTGTCTCTAACATTAGACAGTATATTATCATGCACCTTTTATTCTTCACTGTTGTTCTACATGTGATTTGAACATTGAGGGGGGGCTGTTAGTAAATTTGATTAAATATATTGGGATTTAGTGAATTTGATTAAATATATTGGGATGGGAAGACATGGATGATAACTAACAAACCATACATGATGATGCATTTGCATTACAATGCTCTTCTGGCATGATACCAAATATTTGAAGTTGTTTTGCTGCTCTTAAAAGTTGAAACAAAAATATAAAACCCTTGAGTCATAAACTACTAGTGTTATTTGAAAATAACCAAAGTAAAATATACTAATTGACTAGACTTACTAGTCACTACGGGGAACTGAACAGCTTCTGAAAATATTTTAAAAGTTTGAAAATGTTGCCCTCTTGTGGTGTGATTAACCCTAGAACTGTTGCCCGCTGCAACCTGAACTGTGTGGTCCTCCGTTGACCAGTGTGTAAGTCCTTTCGTAATTCAACAGTGGTGGCTGGAAAACATGTTTGATACCATTCCGCTCCAGCCATTACCACAAGCCTGTCCTCGCCAATTAAAGTGCCACCAACCTCGTGTATTTCAAATATTTGGAAATAATAAGAACCTCAAAACAAAGGGTTCTGGTGCTTTAAGTTAGCAAGACTTGTCCAAGCCA
Organism: Salvelinus sp. IW2-2015; assembly: GCF_002910315.2. Taxonomy (NCBI): domain Eukaryota; kingdom Metazoa; phylum Chordata; class Actinopteri; order Salmoniformes; family Salmonidae; genus Salvelinus; species Salvelinus sp. IW2-2015. The sequence goes on along the minus strand of NW_019942565.1, from coordinate 231,112 downwards.
GAATGGTCAATAAGGCTACTCTGCTTGACATCAACTCGAWGTCTTCCCACCTTCAGAGTCTAAAGGCTCCTTGATATTGTAGGCACCATGTGTCTCTAATGATGGGGGCTGTGCTTTACTGATTGGTTATCCTGTGCCAAACACCCACAGAGCACACAGCACCCAAGCCCTACCCCCTTCTAATACAACTGTTGGATTTTCAAATAAAGAGGTCTCAACCCCCCCAAAATAATAAACATTTGAGAGAACCAATCAAAGCTCAAGCCAATTTCGTTGTGAATATTGCACCATCAACAGGGTCCTGTCCAGACAAGTGTCACAGCTCTCCTTAGCTGTGTACCATGTGAGTTACATCAGCCATGCTACCATAGGACATGAGTCCATCTCCTGTTTCTATAGTGTGAGGCAGCTTAATGTACAAGTACACCCCCTGGACAGGATGCTAGTCTCTCTGTGCCTTACCCCAATACCTCATGAATAACAAGCAGAGATGCATCTGGTGCTTTACTAAAGCCCATATTATAAGGTCATTCTCTGGGCTTACCTATAGTAATGGCAGACATCGGGTCTAGCCAGGCTCCAAGAGTTGTAGGTTCCACTTGGCGTCAACCATTACAAAAGACAGCATCATTGGGATCTGAGTGGGAATAAAAAAAACAGCTCATCATTCATTTGTGTTTAATTAAAGGGGTCATCGCGTTGATAGGACTGGGACAGCGCTTCCAATTGCAAAGAGTAACTGAAATCATCAAGTGCCTCCGAGTAGGCGTGCTTGTGTGTATTCATTGCTCAGATTAGAGAGGCAAAACATTGTTTACGCTAGGAACCAAAAAGGGCAAACATAATGAAACGAACGGGGAGGGACCTACAGTGCATTTGGAAAGTTTAGACCCATTCACCCCCCCKKAAAAAAAATTACATTACAGCCTTATTCTAAAATGGAATAAGTTAAAATTCCTCAATCTACACACAATACCCCATAATGACAAACCCGAAAACAGGTAGACATTTTTGTAAATGTATTAAATAAAACAGATACCTTATTTACATAAGTATTCAGACCCTTTGCTAAGAGACTCGAAATTGAGCTCAAGTGCATCCTGTTTCCATTTTTCACCTGTGGTAAATTCAATTGATTGGACATGATTTGGAAAGACACACCTGTCTATATAAGGTCCCACAGTTGACAGTGCTTGTCAGAGCAAAAATAAAGCCATGAGGTGAAAGGAATGTGTCGAGGCACAGATCTGGGGAAGGTTACCAAAACATTTCTGCAGCATTCAACGTCCCCAAGAACACAGTGGCCTCCATCATTCTTAAATGAAAGAAGTTTGGAACCACCAAGACTATTCCTAGAGCTAGCCGCCCAGCCAAACTGAGCAATCGGGGGAAAAGGGCTTTGGTCAGGGAGGTGACCAAGAACCCAATGGTCACTCTGACCGAGCACTAGAACTTTCCAGAAGAACCACCATCTCTGCAGCTCTTCACCAATCAGGCCTTTACGGTAGAGTGGCCAGACGGAAGCCACTCCTCAGTAAAAGGCACATGACAGCCCGCTTTGAGTTTGCCAAAAGGCATCTAAAGGACTCTGACAATGAGAAACAATATCGGATTGTTATATTCTCTGTCCTGATGAAACCAAGATTGAACTCTTTGGCCTGAATGCCAAGTCTGGAGGAAACCAGGCACCGCTCATCACCTGGCCAATACCATCCCTACGGCGAAGCATGGTTGTGGCAGCATCATGCTGTGGGGATGTTTTCCAGCATCAGGGACTGGGAGACTAGTCAGGATCGAGGGAAAGAGGAAAGTACAGAGATCCTTGATGAAAACCTGCTCCAGAGTGCTCAGGACCTCAGACTTGGGCGAAGGTTGACCTTCAAACAGGACAATGACCCTAAGCACACAGCCAAGACCACACAGGAGTGGCCCAGCCAGAGCCTGGACTTGAACCCGATCAAACAGCTCTGGAGAGACCTGAAAATAGCTGTGCAGCGACGGTCCCCATCCAACCCGACAGAGCTTGAGGATCTGCAGAGCAGAATGGGCCAAACTCCCCAAATACATGTGTGCCAAGCTTGTAGCATCATACCCAAGAAGACTTAATGCTGTAATCGCTGCCAAACGTGCTTCAACAAAGTTGTGAGTAAAGGGTCTGAATACTTATGTAAATGTGATTTTTAACAAAAAATGTGCAACATTTTCTAAACCCGGTTTGCTTTGTCATTATGGGCTATTGTATGTAGATGAGGGAATAAAAAAAAAATCCACTTTAGAATTAGCCTGTAATCTAACAAAATGGGGAAAAAGTCAAGGTCTGAATACTTTCCGAATGCACTGTACCTGCATTTGTCCAATACAAACACATTTTAAACTAAATGCAGGTAGGTCCCTACGCGTTTGTCAACAAAAACTACTTTCTATTGGACAAATGCAGGTAGGTCCCACTCCCACTGGTTCCTAAAGTAAACAGTTTCCATTGCAAAAGGCCCAAACGTTTTGTAACAGAATCCAACTAATGAATACACCCCTGCTCTCTCCCCTGTCCATGTAATCTAACTCAAGACCTAAAAGGCAAAACTGATCCTAAAAATCAGCATTGTCCGATACGCTTCGTGATTATGAGCCCAGGACAAGTCTACCCCATTCAGAGGCTAACTGCTTTAGTGCCTATTGACGATAGTATCTTCTGTTCGGGGGAGTTAAGTTCTGAACGTATCGCTTGCGGTACGGGTTTGGAAACATGAATAATGTATCTTTCGTATCAGCGAGAAATTAAGTTACTACACACACCTTTATTGGGTTAGTGTTTCCACATGGTCATATCTCCATGTTACATTGTTTGTTTACGGAAGACATAGGCGGCCACCTGTGCTAATTAGCTCTGAACACCTATGTGTAAACGTAAATGGGGAGGAAGTGTAATTCATCAACTGGAGGCACACAGCTTATGGATGTGTAAAACTGCAACTGTATAAAAGGGGCATATCAGTATATTTCAAAAACTAGTGAAAGCAATAATTGAATAACGTTTCTGAACGTTAACACTGCATTGGAAATGTAGTTCGCATAGCGAATGTAACAGCTGAAAACCCTGCATACGGAGAAGGGTTTTTGAAAGCTAGGACAAGTACTTAAGTAAAAATACTTTAAAGTACTACTTATGTAGGTTTTTTGGTTCTGTACTTTAGCATTATTATTTGACAACTTTCACTTAACTACATTCCTGAGAATGTAAAAAATAAAATAATGTACTTTTTACTCTTTTCTCTGACACCCAAAAGTACTCGTTACATTTTGAATGCTTAAAAGGACAGGAAAATGGTCCAATTCACACACTAATCAAGAGAACGTCCTTGGTCATCCCTACTGCCTCTGATCTGGTGGACTCACTAAACACACATGCTTCGTTTGTAAATGATGTCTGAGTGTTGGAGTGTGCGCCTGGTGATCCATAAATTAAAAAAGAAAATGGTGCCATCTGGTTTGTTTAATAGCAATTATTTACTTTTGATACTTAAGTATATTTAAAACAATACTTTTAGACTTTTACTCAAGTCATATTTTACTGGGTGACTCACTTTTATTTCAGTCATTTTCTATAAAGGTATCTTTACTTTCACTCAAGTAGAATCAGGTACTTTTTCCACCACTGAGGACAAGCCTAGTGTTTTGTCACTGACATCAAGGCCAGGGCTAGTCACTTTAAGTCTGAACAAGCCACTCCACTGATTTCTGTTATTTACCTACATGCCAAACAACTTGGCATTAGTCAACACTTCAAATATGAACGTGCAGTTCCTTTGTAGACCACTGGTAGTTGGTTGGCAGTGTTAGCTATCAAATATTGCCTCCCTTGCCTAGCTAGAACATGACAATTAGTTAGTGGTTATAAACTAATTTACAAAATAATTGTACAGTTAACACCAGATTTAGGTATGACACGTTGCGGTCATGAATTTGGTACGTAACTTAACGTTAACTGGCTTTCTTCCTGACTCTTTGGACTATAAATAATACATTTAGCATTTCGCAAGTCAGAACATTTGAAAGCAAACGACAATTTATAACACCTAAACCAAACCAAAAACGAAAGCTAACCTACTAGCTAAAAATGGAGCTGGCTCGCGATTGTAACGTTAAGGTAGCTAGTTACTAGTAGCCTAGCATGCTGATTGACTTGACATCGGTGGTTGGCCAACTTAACAGCCATTCAATTTAATTGTGATAGCTAGCTATCCTACAAACAAGACGATTAACACACGACAGTTGTTTCGATCAGCTATACAAAGATATCTGAAAAACTTACCGTAAAATTGACTCCAGGAAGGGTGATAACATTTCTGATGATCATGAGTGATTCCCTAAAAGCCAAGGACAGACGCTGGCTTAAGTGTAACGTTATCGTTTTGCAAACGCCATGCAGTAAAATACTCCTGATAAGACGTCATTCAGCTTTTTAAGAAAGCATCGAATTTCTCTTGATCGTATCGGATCTCCGTCGAACGAATACGTTATTGAGATCAGATAATTATACTTGTTATTTCCAAGAAGATTAGCTAGCAAAACTAGAAGAGAAGTGTTCTTGTTGGGGGTTAACAACTTTGCAATAGAAGACGCATCCTGATTGGTCGGTGGCTGGCACCAATCATCTGTAGAGAGCAATGAGGTAGAGAACACTGGGTTGATGAGCTCACGCTCAAAAACGAGAAAGTTCTATCTGTTGTACACGTTATTCTAAGCCCTCTATTACCTTGGGAATGGACCACCTAACATACAAGATTGAAACAGACGCAGAAACGCAGTCTTTCAATTGCAGTACGGAAATGATTATATTATTTTAATGCTGCCTGCTGGTGCCTGATTGCAGGTTGGGAGTGATGTAAATCTGTACACTACTTACATGTTGATTTAAAATCAGTGAAACAAATTATACAATGTATCATTTACAGGATTAGAATTTTATTCTGTGATGGAACTATTCACAAAACAAACAAAATTAGCCAGAAAGACCCACTAACGTCAGACCTCTTTTGCAAGGGAGACCGTTTAACACAACAGAAAACTAACTTCAACCATTGGGCATTCTCCCAACCTATATTGGAGCCGAGCTTCCAACTCCTGATACCAATGTTCAAACCCACTGTATGCACCAACTGTGTCCTGTGGAAGGGCCTTGTTTCCCCCTCCTAGCTACAGTGGCAGTGCTGATGCCATATGACAAGTATCTACGAATGCTCATTACTCATTAGGCAGTGCAGCATCTGAAAACTGTGGCAGCTGTATTTCTGTTGTTCAGATCAGGAGACACTATCCCGAGATTTATCCGGAGTTGGAAAATGCATGAATTGGCCAAAACAAGACGTGAAATGCATCTGTTAAACTGCAGAAAACATGTGGGTAGCATAAGATGAGCAGTGAGTTGAAAGCTGGATCAGAGGCCTAGGCCACAATGAGCCAAACATTCCTTGGCATCTTTCTAACAAAAAGAAAGCAATGACAAATGACAATAATTAACACACACATGCAGCATGTAACAATTTTGGGGTAATTTGTTTTGGAACTTTAATAAATAATTTCAGAAATAAAGTAAAGCAAAATGTGAATGTGATGAAATAAAAAGGCACTTTAAAAACAGTGTGGAGATTGTGTTCTTACAACTAAGTGGGATGTTTGAAATTCTACAAAGATCTGAATGACGTCACTCCCTTAACACTGATCTTTATAACTGAAATGTAGTCACCATTATTCAATGGAAGAGTTTGATTAAACCATCTAAATTAGAAGATAATTATTTGACAGTAAAAAAAGAAAAAAACACGCTGAGGATACAGGTCAAGTAATAAACCATTCAGAACCCCATTCAGAACTCAATTTCTGTAACTGAAGCAAGACACTTAAAATAAGGCATATTGCTTGCAAACAAGCTAGTGAGTTCTGTAATATTTGGCATCGCTATTAATTAAGTTCAATAGGGACCTGAGTTCTTTAAAACTAAACAATTTAAACCTGGAGCCCATAATACTACCAATGTACATTAATGTCATTTTATTTATAAAGATTTACAAATATCATGACAATATCTTTAAAAAATAAACATTTAAATTGATTGTTCAGGTTGAAGAATAAATTGATTAACATTTGCTTCCAGCCTTTGCTTCGAGCCCTTTTCTGTGACTAAAATATGGCTTTACACAGAATTTCCTACAAACTGTACACATTACAATTTACTGCTGTCCTAATGGCCAGCTATCGCTACGTATCTTGTCCCATATCGACATCCAATTTCACCCTCAAAAACAGAAAGAATGGCTCCACGGTTCTATGAAAGGCACAACCACACCTTCAATGACCTTGCCAGTCCTGTGGCAAAAATAAAATCAGTTTAAAAACATTCCGCCAAGTTCCACAAAAAAGTAAAAACCCAAGTTTATACATACTGTACAATTTTTCAATTCAAACGATGCATAGAAAAAAAGTTAGTAAAACATACTGAAATAGTGGCAAAATGCACTGCTATTATTTGGTGACTACAAAAACAAACCGTGAACATAAACCCCCCCCAAATATTATTTTGCATACAGTGTTGTAATGACAGAGAGGATGCTCCATCATTTGCCCTCGTATTTTGGATTGACAACAGTTGTTACAGCACTCTTGTAGATGGGATTCTCACCCTGCAAAAGACAAGTAAAAAGAGAGTGAGAAAAAAGAGTAATCATGGATACATTGTCTTTGTCCCAAATGGCAGCCTATTCCCTATTTTTTTACGTTAACCTTTTATTTAACTACACACACACATATATATATACACACACATGTATATATATATATATTGCACTACTTTTGACCAGGGCCCATAGGTGCCATTTGGAATGTAGTCCAAAAAGAGAATCATTCGGTTAGAACCACTTCACATATCACATTGTTTGGTTAAAATTAATTCCTGGACAATACGATTTTCAACATTTCAATAGGGACTTGCGAACAAAGCAGTCACCTGTCCTATAATCTAGCATGTTAATGGCACACACAACAACATGCAGTTAAATACATGTCAAACCTTAACCCATTTAAAATAAGGCAGCGTGAATTGGATAGATGTTGGTGAGCTATAGAACACCGTAGTTTAAAAAAAAAAATATCCCGTTTTATTAAGGGATTCATTTCTTAGACAAATGTGTTCTTCAGGTTGCCTCAGACAGTACCAGAAACTTTAAACTCGCTACTGAAATGAGAAAACGGTTATTTTACAGCTTTTGCTTTTAAGAAGTTGAATCTGTTTTTTTCTTAAGAATGAAAATATATCAGTGAAAAAGGGCGAAGAAAAGATGCAAAACTTAATCACAAAACACTTCAAGGGGAAAGTAAAGTACATGCAGGAAAAGGGAAAAGAGATAGGCAATACAAACGTAGACTTATAAGACCACGCCTTTACGCCCATAGCTTGGATTCTGGAACTTATTTATAGGGCTCTTGTATATAGGATTCTCTTGCTATGGTCAACAACGAGACAGACAGGGGTCAGAGAAAAGAAGAACAAGAAACAGCATGAAAAGAAAGTAAGCAGTAAAAGATGACAGGATGGAGGGAGTAATGGTTGAGGGACAAAGAAAGCAGAAAAGGTTTACCAACTAGGGGTCTAACCATCATTCAGAATACAAACATATCCAACCCCAATGGTTTAGCAATAGCCATGCTCTTGAGAATGAGGTTAAGTCCCAAATAGCACCCTATTCCATTTATAGTGCACTACCACTACTTTTGACCAGTACCACTATTTTTGACCAGGGCCCACGGGGGCTCTCGTCAAAGGTAGTGCACTATTTAGGTAATATGGAGCCATTTGGGACTTGACCATAGGCTATATTCTCTCTCAGCTGTGCACTTTCTCAGCACACAAGTGCTCTGTCATTCTACTATAAACATGAAATACTGTTGCTATGACTTTCAGAGCACACTGAGCAGCTGGATTGAGCTTTCTTCTGTTGGTGACCAAGCGCACCCTCTCCCTCAGCTTCATTGCCTATTATGGGCATGAAGTACTGATGAGTGGACAGATAGTGGCAGCACTCCTAACCTAGCCAGCAAAATGCCCATGGAGGAAAGGCCACTCCCTCAGTGAATGAAGTCTGTCTCAGGGTGAGCAGCGTGACAGAGCCAGGTTTCTGTGCTGCCATTGTTGGCACAAAACAAGAGATGTAGACAAAGAGATAACCAAGGCACAAATATAACGGTTGGTTTTCGCACAGATAACCAAGACAATGAAGTGCATCTCTTGAGATAGGCGTAAAAGGAATGCTGGATGAATGAGCTCTGAAATCACAAGCAGTCAGCTATATATATGTATATACACACACACACACGTTAATTTTAGGACAGAAAGTCATCTCACATTTCAAGAGTAGACCAGGGGCCGTATGCATCTAGTGTCTCTGAATAGGTGTGCTGATCTAGAGTCAGGCCCCCCTGTCCATGCAATCTTATTCATTGTGATCTAAAGGCAAAACTGATCCTAAATCAGCACACCTACTCAGAGACACTTTATGAATGCAACCCCAGATATCTGAACAGTGAAAAGAAAGCAAATCACCGCTAATATAAAAGTTAATATTCTTATTTGAAAGCCGGCTGTGCTGGTGTGATCCAACAGGATGCCTTACCGTGTCCCATTTGGCGTTCATCTTCTCCTTCTCGAACTTGGCGAACTCTCTGCGGTCGTGGATGATCATGAGCAGCTTCCAGATGAGCAGTAGGGCCAGGCCGATGAGAACAATGCCCGCCACCACGCCAGCCACGATGGGGATGATGTCAGGGCCCGCTGGGCACTCTATAGCACACATGGCAACATTATGCATTTACAGTTAATCATATACAATGGACTATGTACTTGTGTTTTGAAAGGCGTACGCCAAATAAAATGTATAATTATAGGCCTACACTTTGGCTCTATCCCAAATGGCACCCTATTGCCTTCGTAGTGTACTAGTGCACTGTAGTGCACTACTTTTGACAAGAGATTATAAGGGCCCTGGTCATTAGGGACACGGGCTGTAAAATGCCATACAGACATGAAGTCATTAGGGCAGGCTATTCCTAAAATGGATGATCAAAGATATTTGCTCCTCAGTGGTGCAGCACCAGCCATCCACTCACCCAGAGTCTCGACCACGTAGACCTCCCTCATTGTGTCGTTCCTAACGGCGTAGGTGTAGTAGAACCAGCAGTCGTTGGCGTCCCTCTCCTTACAGTGGGATAGGGGGTAGGACTGGTCGGCTGGCTGGGGCAGCTTGTCCCGATCCTTCACTCTGATCAGGTTGAAATAGCTGCAGTCCCTCTGACACGTGTCCTTCTTCTCTCCAGTCTCAAAGGCCCGGCACTGAACACACTCCCTTTTAGAGCGAGGACAACAACATGGTCAGGCTATGGCCACACAGATAGGTATTAAGACGAGTAAAAACAGATTTATCATTCTTTTTTTCTTTCTTACAAAATCCTCTTAAACAAGTTTTCCCCAGGTTATACAAAAGGCACATTCGGAAAGTATTCAGATCCCTTGACTTTTTCCACATTGTTGGCCTTACTCTAAAATGTATGGCCATAAATCTACAAACACACACAATACCCAATAATGACAAAGGTATTTTTTATTTTAATTTCTGCTGATTTGTGTAATATGATTTTTWAAAAAGCAGTGAAACCTTTTGCAGTGATTACATCTTAGTCTTCTTGGGTATGACGCTACAGCTTGGCACATCTGTATTTGGGGAGTTTGTCCCATTCTGCTCTGCAGATCCTCTCAAGTTCTGTCAGGTTGAAAGTGGAGCGTCGCTGCACAGATATTTTCAGGTCTCTCAGTCAATCGGGTTCAAGTCTGGGTTCTGGCTGGGCCACTCAAGGACATTTAGAGACTTGTCCCGAAGCCACTCCTGCTTTGTCTTGGCTGTATGCTTAGGGTCGTTGACCTGTTTGAAGGTGAACCTTCGCCCCAGTCTGAGGTCTTCAGCACTCTGGAACAGGTTTTCATTAAGGACCTCTGTACATCTTTTCCTCGATCCTGACTAGTCTCCCAGTCCKTGCTGCTGAAAAACATCCCCATAGCATGATGCTGCCATTACCATCCTTCACCGTAGGGATGGTGCCAGGTTTCCTCCAGACGTGACATTTGGCATTCAGGCCAAAGAGTTCAATCTTGGTTTCATCAGACCAGAGAATCTTGTTTCTCGTGGTCAGAGTCTAGGTGCCTTTTGGCAAACTCGAAGTGGACTGTCATGTGCCTTTTACTGAGAAGTGACTTCTGTCTGGCCACTACCATAAAGGCCTGATTGGTGGAGTGCTGCAGAGATGGTTGTCCTTCTGTAACGTTCTCCCATCTCCACAGAGGAACTCGGGTTCTTGGTCACCTCCCTGACCAAGGCCCTTCTGCCCCAAGAGCCTTGGTGGTTCCAAACGTCTTCCAATTAAGAATGATGGAGGCCACTGTGTTCTTGGGGACCTTCAATGCTGCAGAAATGTTTTGGTACCTGTCCCCAGATCTGTGCATTGACACAATCCTGTCTCGGAGCTCTACGGACAATTCCTTCGACTTCAAGGCTTGGTTTTTGCTCTGACATTCACTGTCAACGGTGGGACATTATATAGACAGGTGTGTGCCTTTCCAAATCATGTCCAATCAATTGAATTGACCACAGGTGGACTCCAATGAAGTTGTAGAAACAGGATGCACCGGAGCTCAATTTCAAGTATCCTAGCAAAGGGACTGAATACTTATGTAAATAAGCTATTTCTAAAAACCTGTTTTTGCTTTGTCATTATGGTGTATTGTGTGTAGATTGATGAGGAATTATTTTTATTTAATCAATTTTAGAATAAGGCTGTAATGTAACAAATTGTGGAAAAAGTCAAATGAATACTTTTCAAAGACACTGTACAAATCCACAACTCCCTGTCAGCATTGTGGGTGAGATAAAGAGACGATGTTATCTATGGTTAACACCCTGAACGGGGACTCACTTGTGCTCAGCGCAGACTCCGGGGCAGGTGGGGCAGATCTCACAGGTGGGGCCCTGGAACTTGGGGTTGGTGCATTTGCAGACGCCACACTCGCAGGTGCCCCGGCCATTACATATCTGCTTATTGGCTGCCAGGCAGGTGGAGGTGTCCAGGGAACAGTCGCAGGCGCTGCCCGTGTAGTTGGCATCGCAGATACACACCCTGCACTCACAACGCCCATGTCCTAGTAGAGGGGAGGAGAAAATAAGAGATTGAATCTATGCTGGGCCTACACAACGCAGCCATCCATTTTGAAGAATCATCCAATCTAAAACATTTTCTTTCAGTAGGCCATGGCTGAGGAAATAGGTGGAGAAAATGGAGGATCCATGATATGCTGTACATTTTAAAAACACGTTCTTTCAGTAGTTTATTCTATTGATGTTACAGTATGCAGCAGTGTTGAATGAATACAATATGTCTACGAAAACTTGCATACATCTAGTCAAACCAAGAGGGCCAGCCACAGGTCCTACCTCCACATAGTTTGTTGTTTGAGCGGTCACAGTTGAAGTTGTCACACTCGCAGAATTTCCCGCTGTACCGTTCCTCGGGGTTCTCCCTCTTCTTACACTCACAAGTTCCACACACACAGTCTCCGTTGTTGCTGCAGATGTCTGTACCGTTGTCCTTCCGACAGTTACCGTCCAGGTCGTCTGTCCTCACCTCGTCTGTGCTGCACTCACACAGTCTGCCGATACGTCCTTCGTTGCACCTGAGCCAAAGCAAGATCGTATTCATTAGTGCACATGGAAGCAAAAAATGTCACTGCGGAAAACAAAAACAAGCATTTCTTATTGGATAAGTTAACGTAGTCCCTTTTGGTCCTTTTTCTTCCATTTGGATCCTAGTGAATATGACCTGTATAGTTTCAGAAGAACATTATGGTAATTCACACCTGAAAATCAGATCCCAAACCAGTGTTTTATGTTGTGCCTACCTGCAGGCTCCACACTCAAAGGTCCCGTTGCCATTGTGGCAGATCTTGCTGAGAGGTTCTCCGCCTTTGGAACATTCACATTCGCAGATGAAGTTGAGGACGATCTCCACATCCTCATTGAAACCCAGCGGCTTGATCCTAATGGTCTCTGACTTGCCTTGAGATGGACACTTCTGGGACTCGATGGTAATGTCAAAGGACACCTAGGAGATAGGATGATAGAAGGCATTAGTAAACTCCTGGAGACTGGTCTTGAGAAAGACCTCTGAGCTGAAACGTTGAGTAAAGGTCAAATATATTCCCTCTCGTTTTCCCAAAAGTAAACTCCTAAAATGTCTTGGATGGTTTACACATTTTTTTTATAGATGTATTACATTGACAAATGTAAATTCTCCACCCCTATTTCAATAGAGACCAGACCAACAAGGAAAGGCAGCGCTCGCTCTCACTTACCTCGTCTCCAATGGAGATGTTAGAGCATTTTCTTCCGTTCTCTCCCGTACCAACCACGCCATTCTTGCAGATGGACTTGTATTTTATGGACACACCTTCAGGCACCTTGTTGTTCTCCAGAATGACTTCAGATGAAAGAGACTACCAAACACAGAGAATGTTAACCAAATGTGTCAATATAAAAACTGGTAAAAAGTAGTACACTATTTGGGAATAGGGTGCCTTTGGGGACAGATCCCAGGTATTGATTTTCTGCACAGTAACTATTAGCTTCATATCAAAGCCATTCCAAGTCAAAGCTGGTGTCAAAGCGTGGGGGTTAAACTCACATTGTAAGAATCGATAATGAGCTTGATGACGTTGCTGGAGTTGGAGGACAGGGTTCCTACTGCAGACTTGGGGATGAGGTTCTTCAGTTCCTTGTAAACAGGCTGGAATTCCTCAGTAACTGCAAAAATGGTCTGAATGTTGTTGTCGCTCAGTTTCTGGACCAAATGGGCAATGGAGGGATAGTCCTGTTAATTGAAAAGAAATACAAGATGAAAATGTCAAAACAAACATCCAACGATCCATACCACGGACACATGAGCCAGTCATACAGCATGTTATACCATATATGATAAGCTTATTGTCCGTTCACATGGAAATTCATTTAGTGAGGTCAGCACACAGAATAAGCACACTATAGTGCAACAAATGCAATACAAAATGTCTGGAAGGTATAGAGTATACAGAGAAACACATACGTAGTAATGGCTCATGGTGTACATGTTGTTTTCCAGATGACACTTCCCATCGTTGGGCAGAACGATGCCGCCCAGTTTGCCGTCTCCAGCAAAGTGGAACCCAGCGTCAGTGGAGAACACCAGCAGGCGAGTGACGTTCCTCCAGCCAATGGCATCCTGCAGGGGGAGGGACAGAAACAAATACAACCAATTAGAGCTCTCGAAAAATACATTCTCCAAAATATATCAAAATTCTTTGTTGCAATGCTTTGCACTAGTGCTAAACCAATTTAGTCGACTGGTCGATTGTTTGGTCGACCAAGATTTTTTTAGTCGGGCAGTAGCAAAAAATATATATATAAACAAATCATGGTGTATAAGACACCTGTCTGATGGACTGATCCATTGGTATTTGGCATTTTATTAGGATCCCCATTAGCTGTTGCAAAAGCAGCAGCTACTCTTCCTGGGATCCACATGAAACATAATACAGAACATCATTAGACAAGAACAGCTCAGGGACAGAACTACATACATTTTTAAAAAGGCACACGTAGCCTACATATCAATGCACACACAAACTATCTAGGTCAAATAGGGAGAGGCGTTGTGCTGTGAGGTGTTGCTTTATCTGTTTTTTGAAACCAGGTTTGCTGTTTATTTGAGCAATATGAGATGGAAGGAAGTTCCATGCAATAAGGGCTCTATATAATACTGTACGTTTTCTTGAATTTGTTCTGGATTTGGGGACTATGAAAAGACCCCTGGTGGCATGTCTGGTGGGATAAGTGTGTAAGCTGACTATGCAAACAATTTGGGATTTTCAACACATTAACATTTCTTATAAAAATAAGAAGTGATGCAGTCTCCTCAACTCTTAGCCAAGAGAGACTGGCATGCATAGTATTTATAAGCCCTCTGATTACAAATAAGAGCTAAATGTGCAGCTCTGTTCTGGGCCAGCTGCAGCTTAACTAGGTCTTTCCTTGCAGCACTGGACCACACAACTGGACAATAATCAAGATTAGACTAAACTAGAGCCTGCAGAACTTGCTTTTTGGAGTGTGGTGGCCGTGGGGATGGCACAGTCCATCGGTGTAAGACATTTGCTACTGAAATTGTATATGGTGCAAAATAATATTTTATAACAAATGCGCTTTCTCCCGCGTTTGATAGTGGTCGCTGTCCGCGGTTCTGAAACACAGTGCACTGTTAAATTGACGCCTTTTCCTAGACCATGTTCCAATGAGAATATTGGCAAAGTTAACCAGCATATTGGTGTGGAGAACAATGCGGGGGAGACAGCAGCGGAGTTAGGAGACGAAAACAGCCCTTGCCTTAATTGTCTTAAGAAAATTGAGGAGAGGGAACCAACTTAATTAGGTCTATAAATCAATAGCCTCTGTTTAATGTGCCTGGCTCTATAAATCATCATATCTACAGAAATAAGACCGATCCTGATTCTGTTGCCTGTGTGATTAATAGCCTACTGATTCCGTGTGCACCAAGCCTCAGGCAACCACAACATGTCAGATAAAAAGTACACAAATTCAGGTGTTTTTAATCTTTGTTATGCTGTAATAAAGGCTTTACACTTGTTTTCCATTAGACCAGCCTCTCTGGTATTATTTATAATTTGTTTCGTGTTGTTTACACTGTTCTAAATTGTCAGAATTTGTATTTCTAATAATGACCCTCATTTTCCTTGATCTTCTTTCTATTATTATAATAATAAGTAATGCCGTTATCATTAGTAGGCTTAGTATAGTATCCTTGTATAACCAACATTGAGCTGTAGGCCTAAGAGCACATCATGTTTAGTCTTACTTAGGCCTATATTTCAATACTTACATAGACCTCTGTATCACTCAATAATGTATTAGTTCATGTTATCACAGCATGGAGTCATTCARGATTTGAATAATTAAAATTAAATGAATACATTTCTGTACTTCTGGGCTGGTATAAAGAGTCTTCTATTAGAAGTGCTGATCTAGGATCAGGTCCCCCCCTGTCCACGTAATCTTATTTAACTTGATCGGTAGTACTACTGATTGATCCTAGAGCAGTAGTACTACTCTGCGCTTTATGAATACAGGCCCTTAATGGAGACTAGCACACTTAGCCCAGGCCAGGTCACTCACCCCACAGACGGCCACCTGCATGATGGCATCGAAGCCTCCCTCAGGGGAGTCCAGGTTTCCAGAGATCTGCTGCTTGCTGACCAGGCTGTTGAACTGCTGCCCATTCTCGGTCAACTTGAGCACGTTCTTATAGCTGAAGGGGCTGGTACAGTTCTCATTGCCCGTGCAGGGGTTCAACAGCCTGGCTGGGGTGGTGCTGATGTAGGGCATCACAGTCTTCTCCACAAATGAGCCGAAACCTGGTTAGGAAAACAGTCAAGGTTTAGAAAGAGCTGGCAGAGGCAGAAATGGGTAGCATCTGGCTGTAGCTAAGGAGGAAGGACAGGAGTCGGGAAACCAAGATCTAACATCCAAAGACAGGCTAGCGGCAGGGGGAGGCAGGAGAGAAACATTGAGGAGTGGTGTTCCCCGGCTGATAACCCTGTAGCTGGCCTACAGACAGGCAGAGATGCCCAGCAAGTAACTACCTATCTGTATAAAGAAGACCTTTTATAGACGGTCGAAGAGTTGTTTTAATTTGAACGTTTTAAAGTTGAATGGGTCTTACCTATCCTGAAGTCTGACGTGATCTCCTGCATCTCACGCATCAGGTCAGTCCCGAGGTTCTTGACGTTCTCCAAATCGTCTTTCATGGAGAAGGAGAGGTCCATTAAGTAGTAGAGGTCGATGGGGTAGTCCTCTGCCCGCTTGAACTTCAGCTTAAACGTCTGGGCCTCACCTGCATGGTGGAAATAGAATAGAATGGAACAGATTCAGAGAACATGATGACTTCAATATTCCGGACGATACAAACAGCAACAGGATTCTGACTGACAATTTAAATATAGCCATCAATGACTGCATGTTAATGGAAAGTTCAAGAAATATTTAATATTCTAGCATGTCCTGCTACATGGCCGGCCAGGTCAGGAGTCAGGGCCGGTATTCACAAAACCTCTTATTAGAGTAGGAGTGCTGATCTAGGATCAGTTCCTCCATGTCCATCTAATCTTATTCATTATGACCTACAAGATAACTCCAGACCTGTGCTGATATAGGATCAGATTTAAGTCTTTACCGGATCGGAGGTTGAGGCTGAGTTTCTGGGGCTGGATCTGAGTGATCTGGTCAGGCTTCAGCTTCTCAGCCACGTCCTTCTTGCGGTTGGTGACGGGCTTGTCCTTGTCGATGGAGATACTGCCCCGGGGGTTCTCGATCTTGGCCTTACTGCAGCCCTTCGTGATCAGGGACTTCAGCTCATCACAGCGGGCTGACTTAGACTCCCCCTGCTTCAGGAAGTCCTGCACAAAGAAAGAAAACAAAACACGTCGTCATTAGAGATGACAAATAACCCAAACTTTATTTATTTATTGACTTTTCACAATAGTTATCATAGATACAGAAGTACACGGTATGCCTGTCAAGACTGGRCCTTGACTAGAAGTGCCCTGGAGGTTTGGATTTGAATGAGTTCTGTCCTCTAGCTATTTAACGTTACCCTGCATGTGCAAGCTATCTGAACGAACACCTTTCTGCATCCCTAATGGCACCCTATATAGTACACTACTTTTGACCATGGCCCATAGGACTCTGGTCTAAAGTAGTGCACTATGTAGGGAATAGGGTGCCCTATATAGTACACTACTTTTGACCATGGCCCATAGGACTCTGGTCTAAAGTAGTGCACTATGTAGGGAATAGGGTGAATTTGGGACACAAAAAATAGGCCATTCTCCATCAGGAACAGAAAAAGTTTAGATTGGATGCACATGATTTCTCACAAGGCACTGCAGTGGTTTGCCATAGACAATGTGCCAAGTCTGAATAAAAATAGTACTATGTCTGGCGTCATTCTTAAAATGGGTATTTTTCTGAATCAAACCATTACACATTTTATAATGGGAATTATTGCTGAATATATGTCAGTTTTTGCTTCTGTTTCATCAGTGTTGAACAAGGTACCTGACATTTGGTGTTGCTCATTGAGATTGGTAAACAGGTCGACTGCACTAAGTTCTTCAGCAGCCTGCACTGTTGACCTTTGATGAACAGGCATGCATCCCACATGGCACCCTATTCCCTATATAGTGCACTACATTTGACAAGGCCCCATAAGGCTCAGGTCAAAAGTAGTGCACTAATAGGGTGCCATTTGGGACACAACCCCAGACAAGATCTGACAGGAAGCGTCGGGGTGAGTTATGTTCTGCAACGTGACTCACGACGGCTCTGCATTACAATACTCTGAGTTGCCTGCACCCCCCCCCCCCAACCATTTCACAGCAAGCTCTCTAACTGGTATTGGAATGATATCCCTGCCATTGTTAACCTCTAAATACAAACACTGTTGCGGTAACTCCTTCTAGTTCGATAAGTCGAAACATTCTGCCCCTGTGAGCGTGTGCACTCAAACAACTTCATCAAAAGACACACTTACAGCATCTGTACACCATCCACATTTCTCTGCGACCTGGATGCATTCCCCACATGATTGTGCATTCGCCTTGATGCAATCACTGCCCTCTGAAAGGAAGAAGTAATACTTTGTAAGAAACAGCCACAACTATTCGCCAAGAGGCAGCACTCAGAAAGTTTGCGTCATAAACGGCACCTGATTTACCATCTAGTGCACTACTATGGTCAAAAAAGTAGTGCACTACATTGTAAATAGGGTTCATTTGGGATGCAGAATGTTGTAATTTGGGATGCAGAAATGCTGCCCCTCTAGCTGGCTCAACATGCTATTTCATTTCTTCCAATTTATTCCATTGAAAGCCATGCTGCTGAAGCCAGGCAGCTGTAGACTATTTTTTGAATACACAACATCCTCCCATTAGGACAACCGGTCTCCTCAAACCATAATGCAATCCTAAAATTAACTGCCACACTATCGTGATCTGAAGAATATGCATTAAAGAGCAACAAAGTCAAAAGAGCAGACAAAACAGCAAGATGTAGAACATTGTGTGCCTTGTGTGTGACTCAAATGACCTTACCTTGCTGTGCACTGCAGAAACATAGGATTCCTAATAATGTTGCTATAGAAAGTAGCTTCAGATCCATCTGAAAGGAGACAAAACAGACAGTGGATTAATTCAATCTACTGGACATGGATTGAGTGAAGCACATATCATATTCTAAAAGCAAGAAGCCACAAAGGGCTGTAACGGAAAACATATCGCAATATAGGTATAAAAAGACTCCTTGGTTTTAAAAACCTGCTGTATGTAAAACATTGTGTGCTATAGCTTGGAAAATAAATATATCTGGATGACAACATAATGTTTGTTTTCCTAAAGAAGTTAAATATGCTTTGTGTTTTGTTTCCTTGCCAAGATACTAAACAAGTATCGCGATACTGGCATCTTCCCAGCCCTACAAAAGGACCTCTTTATAAGTTGCAGTGTAGAATATGCATGTCAGTGGTTATGAAGCTGTGGTAAAGCATTTAATGGAGGGTTTTAAGTGTGAGCACGTGCTGCACAGTGAGAACATCTAGATACGTMTCCTGTATGTGACCAAATCTAACTTTTGGTTAAGCCTATATCATGAGGGTGTTTGGAGAAGTGTGCAATGCATTCAGCACAACACGAACAAAGCTAGTTCCTTTCATGTAGGGATAGATGGCTGCTGTTAAAGCACGCCGAAGGTAGTCAGGGACGGGAATACCTAGTCCGGTCATCTTCAGATAAGGACCTACACACCCCAGAGAAACACAGAGGACAGGAGTCAAAGTCCTTGCTTTAAGTGTGTTCATCAGCACTTGAAGGAAGACATTGTTCGAGCTGCTGCAGCTTAATCACGTTTAACATAAATAGGAAACTAATGCAGGACTCAGAACACTACCAACAACTACAACCATTGTCACTGAACAGAAAACCCAACAAAAAATTATTATGGAGAAGAAAAAAWAAAWAAATCATCAGCTGAATTCTTTATCATTTTTGTGACAACACCTTGGAGACATGGTGGCCAACATTCATATTGGGCTAACCCCTATACAGAGAAGATGTGGGGCCTTATTCATAAGCATTGCCTAAATTTCACAGTAAATATCTGCGTGCGCCATTTAAAAAAAAAAAAAAACTGCACACAAACAAAAATAGAGATTTCTAAACTTGGTGCACGCCATACATGCGCATGTTTCCTGTTGTAAATCAGACCCGCCCTGAAACTGTGCGAGTGTTATAACGAGCATTAAAAAACTATTTTGTGGCGTCAGTAACGCCCTTATTTGCTGTATACTTTGGAAGTATTCGAATTAGGCAGAGGCAGTTTGCCAAAGGTAATAGCAATAACGAACTTGATCAAATGTCTTTGGAGGTGATGGCAGAATGTTAAACATTTGCTGTAGGCCTAGACTTGACAAAACGTTTATGAAAGACAACTGCAAATAGCTGTGGACCTGTAAAAAGACCGTTTGAATTTAATAGGGCCTAATGTTTATCATTAACTTTTTCTCCAACCTATGCTGCGCTGRGAATTCTGAAACAATGTCTACTCACAGTGGTAGCCATGCACACTTCAATATAAAATATCAACTGTCTGTTCACCTGTATGCTATATTAACCACACTTCTTTTCTGATGCATAGAGCTAAATACTTCAAATAGTGTATCTAATAGGGCCAAATAAATGAGAGATGCGCATGGTGATTTGTTGTAGACTATGATTACTTTGGGAATATGAACCCATCGTGGTCAGAAAAGGCGAAGAAGTTATTCTGCAATGGTTATGAAAATATTGTGTGTAAAAATGCAATAGTCTACTCGATAAATTAGAAATTACAATATTCAGACTTAAGCTACAGAYGTAACCTACAACCGTCMGTTCCACGTTAATAAACTGCGCCATTTTTGTCATAATACCCGATATATTCCTTGCCAAAAAACCCGATACCGATATGWAAAATTCTTGTGGCCTTTCAAGCATTCTAGTACAGTTAAATAGTTCACACACACACACAGCGGTCTAAGGCACTGCATCTCAGTGCAAGAGGAGTCACTACAGTCCCAGGTTCGAATCCAGGCTGTATCACATCCGGCCGTGATTGGGAGTCCCATAGGGCAGCGCACAATTTGCCCAGCGCCATCTGGGCCGTCATTGTAAATAAGAATTTGTTCTTAACCTGTCTAGTTAAATAAAGGTCTCACATACACACTAGAGGTCGACCAATTAAAATCGGCATGGCCGATTAATTAGGGCCGATTTCAAGTTTTCATAACAATCGGTAATCGGCATTATTGGACACCGATCATGGCCGATTACATTGCACTCCACGAGGAGACTGCGTGGCAGGCTGACTACCTGATAGGCGAGTGCAGCCAGGAGCCAAGGGAAGGTGCTAGCCGGCATTTAACGTATCTTATAAAAAACAACCAATCTTAACATAATCACTAGTTAAACTAGTAATATCATCAACCATGTGTAGTTATCTAGCTTGTCCTGCGTTGCATATAATCGATGCGGTGCCTGTTAATTTATCATTGAATCATAGCCTACTTCGCCAAACGGTTAGTTAACAAGCGTATTCGCGAAAAAAGCACTGTCGTMGCACCAATGTGTACCTAACCATAAACATCAACGCCTTTCTTAAAATCGATACACAAGTATATATTTATTAAACCTGCATATTTAGTTAATATTGCCTGCTAACATGAATTTCTTTTGACTGGGGAAATTGTGTCACTTCTCTTGCGTTCTGTGCAACAGAGTCACGCTATATGCAGCAGTTTGGGCCGCCTGGCTCGTTGCAAACTGTGTGAAGACCAACGTCGCCAAACGGGGAATGACTTAACGCGCATTTGAGAAAAAAGCATAATCGTTGCACGAATGTACCTAACCATAAACATCAATGCCTTTCTCAAAATCAATACACAGAAGTATATTTTTTTAACCCTGCATATTTAGTTAAAAGAAATCCAGGTTAGCAGGCAATATTAAACTAGGGAAATTGTGTCACTTCCCTATCAACTCCCAAGATTAGGCTGGTGTAACCGATGTGAAATTGCTAGCTAGTTAGCGGGGTGCGTGCTGATAGCGTTTCAATCGGTGACGTCACTCGCTCTGAGACCTTGAAGTAGTTGTTCCCCTTGCTCTGTAAGGCTTTTGTGGAGCAATGGCTGTTGTCGATGTGTTCCTGGTTCGAGCCCAGGTAGGGGCGAGGAGAGGGACGGAAGCTATAGTGTTACACTGGCAATACTAAAGTGCCTATAAGAACATCCAATAGTCAAAGGTATATGAAAAACAAATCGTAWAGAGAGAATTAGTCCTATAATTCCTATAATAACTACAACCTAAAARTTCTTACCTGGGAATATTGAAGACRCATGTTAAAAGGAACCACCAGCTTTCATATGTTCTCATGTTCTGAGCAAGGAACTTAAACGTTAGCTTTTTTTACATGGCACATATTGTACTTTTACTTCTTCTCCAACACTTTGTTTTTGCATTATTTAAACCAAATTGAACACGTTTCATTATATATTTGAGGCTAAAATGATTTTATTGACATATTATATTAAGTTGAAATAAAAGTGTTCATTCAGTATTGTTGTAATTGTCATTATTACAAATACATTCTTTTTTAAAGATCGGCCGATTAATCGGTATCGGCTTTTTTTGGTCCTCCAATAATCGGTATCGCGTTGAAAAATCATAAAATCGGTCGACCTCTAACACTCACCAAAAAGTTATTTTAGGGCATTAACGCATGTCCCCATTACCAGTAAAACATAATCAAAACCTATTTCTTACACTTACTTGCTGTGCTGTTTCATTCTCAACCAGGATTTCTATGGAACGCCCTTTGGGTTGTTGCGTGTCAAAAAAGATACGTCAAATAACACTATTTGACGTGTCAAATAACACAACATCTGTTTCAGTAGCTATAGTTAGCTAACTATATCGCTAGGTGTCATCTAAAATGACCCTAATTTATAAGACAGTTCATATTTGATTAATGGTGGTCTAACCCATCTACGTGAAGCTAGCCACAATAGGGATTAGCCACAATAGTGGACCCTGCGGGTTAGCCTTCAAAATAAAAGTACTGCATAATTCTACTATTTGTATTCATTTGCGACACTGTCAATGACATACTTTTACTTAGAAGGCAAACCGCAAATTCCACTATTGTGCCTAATCTTTATTGTGGCTAGCTTCACAACACATAACRCGGTCCCGGTCGAGCCTCACTAGCCAGATGAAGCTAGCTGGCTGCTTATAACGTTASCTTTGGGCAACAGGGTTAAGTAGCTGGCTAGCTATTTATTTTCATGGACTGAAGTTCAATTTCAATAGGCGAAGAACAAGTGGCAACCTAGCTAATACTRACTCACAAGGATTCCCAAATCATTGCTAAGAATAATGAAAATGACTGCAGTTTCTACTGGACATTTTTTTCAGGCTGGTTGTATTGGTGCTAGCTAGGTACCAAGCTAAAGCTAGCTACCCCAGAAGTTGAAGCCGAACAAATTATGCTTTATTACCAACGCGGTATTGTAAACACATCGTTTGTGGCCAGTGTTTGCTTGTTTGCAGACTCTTTGTACAGCTTTGAGAGTGCTACTGTATCTTTTTTGACACGCAAAGACCCAAACGGCGTTCCATAGTATGTATGTCGTGAAGCTAATAGCAGTGACGCTATTACTGTGTAACTCCGGTAGGGCAACATCTGAAAAATAGCGCACTTGGTAGTGTGTACCGGTGCTCGACCAGACAGCAAAAGTCAACATCACCCACGACAGAGAACGGTTGATTGTCAAGGGCAATGAATCCCATTATCTTGGCTTTAATGGATTTCGCCTTTGAATTGTCTCGCTGAAATTGTCTTACTCTTTGACTGCTCGATCCACACAGCAGACAATGTGTGTGCTAGGTTAGGAATGCTGTGTTGCACTTGTAGAGCAACATTTTACGTGSCGTTATTACGTCATGTACCTACGTTATATAGGAACGCACGGTAGCTTTGACATCGGTTTTTAATGTCTGCGTTAAACTAGACATCGGCTGATACCGATGTTGGCATTTTTAGCTAATATCGGCCGATTCCGATATATCGTGCATCCCTAAATGCAATACTTCAACCACTAGAAACTGTGTGTACGCATGGTCTCAAGTTTGTAGGAAGGTGGGCACATTTTCATGTCAAGTTCAGTTTTTATAAATGACAACTTTGCATGAAATCATGCGTGTACACACAGTTTATAAAATGAGGCACCAGGATCCCAAATGGCACCCTATATAGTGCCCTACTTTTGACCAGGCCCCATAGGACTATAGTCAAAAGTATTGCACTATATAGCGAATAGGGTGGCATTTGGAACACATTTCTTGACAAGACCACTGCTTCCTAACACAGAGCAGAGAATGGAGAGGTGTGAGTCTTCTACTCCCATATATGGTCCGGCAGCTACATGCCTCCCCAAAGTCCCCCTCCTCCTCCTCCTCCTCCTCCTCGCTTGCTCTCCCAGTGACACATTTCCTCTGACGGCCTGGATCCTGCCCAGTTCTCTTCTCACTTATGAAGTCAGCCCCTTCTCTCTCTCTCTCTCATGTTCTCTCCCTCTCTCAGCCCGGTAAAAGACACAAAGAATGACGGAGAGAGTCCGCCTTGCCAACAATACTTGGTTAAAGAGTCAGAGAGCAGAAATAGCCTTATTGGGTATCTTATACTGTAGCATTACCCACTTCACAAATATCACTGAAATATCTATCTCAAAAGTACACCCAGTACTGTATTTCTTTTTTTGACAAGATGATCAGCTTGGGCAGTATCTGAGGGAGTTGTGTCTCTGGAACAGATTCCACATGTAGTTGTAGACAAGAATGCACAAACTACCTCAGACATTTGCGTARGTGAACACAGCCTAGCCTACAGTGCCTTCAGAAAATATTCAGACCCCTCGACTTTTTCCACATTGTTACATTACAGCCTTATTCTAAAATTGATTCAATCGTTTTRCCCCCCTCAATCTACACAAAATACCCCATAATGACAAGGCAAAAACCATTTTTAGAAAATGTTGCTAATTTATATATAAAAATATATATTTAAAAAAACTTAACTATCTATTTACATACACTACTGTTCAAAAGTTTGGGGTCACATAGAAATGTCCTTGTTTTTGAAAGAAAAGCAATTTTTTTGTCCATTAAAATAACATCAAATTGATCAGAAATACAGTGTAGACATTGTTAATGATGTAAATGACTATTGTAGCTGGAAACGGCAGATTTTTTATGTAATCTCTACATAGGCTGCCTGGAAATCTTCTGTCACAAATGATTTTAGCAGTCACACCAAGATGTGAAAAGGTATAAAAAGGTACAAGAGGAGCCCATCTAGACATAGCCTACATCTACAGAGAGACACCAGGGTCATATTCACTAGTAGACACTAAACGGAAGAAAATGGACTGAAACATGGAAGGACWACCTGAACTTGTCCAATAAGAAACTCACATTTTCGTTTGTTGTGCATTAGTTACGAGTACGATCCAGTTGAACATGATACAACACAAATAGCAGCAATCTAACCATCCACCCCAACATTCCTGGACCGGATCTTTGTTTACAGCTCAGGGTATCATCCTCTACAGAGCACCAAATTGTAGGGGGTTGACTGATCTAGGCGACATCCCAAACGGCACCCTATTCCCTATATAGTGCACTACTTTTGGCCAGGGCCAATGTTTCAAAACTGTTACTTTTTCTCTCAGCTCCTTGGAGAAATTAGTATAATTGCAGGAAATTGGCTTAAATTCAAAAAACAATATGTACCTACGCCACCAAGATGGGGCCACTAAAATCCAGCCATCACATGGGCTGACTACGCCCTTCGCAATGCCCCCTGCCACACCCAGCAGCTAAGCCCCCTTTTTATCCAGAAAAAACATTGGTAGCCTAGGCTAAAGGCATCAGCATTGGTCAGTTTGGCTGGCACATAGCCGAACTCTGCTAGGGTGAACCGAACGAGCGTGCTTGCATACTCCCTTAAAAAGACCTTCACTTGAAAAAACAAGAAAGCGGCAATAGTACGTTTGTCCATTGTGAGACGCCGTAGCCACTATAAACTTCCTCAAAATAGTCAGAATTAATATAAGATAACTCAAGAAATCTGTCATTCATTTTGACGTTTTTGCAGAGGAGATCTTAGTCGTGCAATTTTACATCTAACTAACATGTTTGAACTATTTTTCAATTAAAAAATGTGCTTGAAAATGAGTCGTCTCTGGTTGAATGACAGACTGTTGAAGAATCCCTACTGTTGACCAATTATCGACAAAGGAGCGTAGACTTCGGCTACCGACTTCYGCTTGCCTCCATGTGTGCCCGGACAGCCGAAACACCCAAACCAATGTGCAAAAAGAACACGTCACAAAATGTCATAATATATGCACAAACTCTTCTGAACTGTTTTGGCATGGAAGCATGCGGACGCCTTAAAATCGACACCGGATTMCCTAACATGGAAGAACTGGTACTGTGAAACCTGACTAACACAGCTAAAAGAGACAATTCTGCCAATTGAGCATCATTTTCCGGCATTTTGTGTGTGAGTGTGTGRGTCTAAACCACCTGGATGTCAGTTAAGTTTGAGAGGGAATTTAATCTAGGCCCAAGAGTCACCAGATGTCTTTGGCTACATCAAAATACACACAATCGAACAGTATCCAATCTGATTTGTAAAACTGCATCCAGAGCCTACTTTCTAAGGGTGTGCAGCTGGTCTGCTGTGGTGGTAAGCCTTTCCCAGGGTGCATCCCAAATGTCACCCTATTCCATATATASTGCACAACTTTTGAACAGGACCTATAGGGCTCCGGTTCGAAAGTAGTGCATGCAGCCCCAGTCAACGGTCAGGAAAATCCATTCTCTTAGCATGGGAAACCATGACTCATCTTGGCTGAGGACTAGATCATGGGAAAGGGAATATCCATTTTCTAAAAGCAGTATATCAGTCATGGGATACAATCAGTGATCTGTGTAGGGATGAAATAACCCAGGTCTACTTTAAGAGATGACAACAGGGGGAAATGTGATGAGACTCTTTGCTCAAACTACTGTACAAACCTCAAGGGATTTCAGGGATTTTAAGGTGACGTTTCTGAATCTGTTGCGTTGCAACTGAACAGAGGCTGTCTGTCATGGCATGTTTAAGAGGATAATATTTATATTGGTGTGAATAAACTCTGGCGAATCATGGCTTTGTATGGTCAGGTTCAACAGAGAGAGAGAGAGAGAGCAGTCTAACTGTTGCAGTCGGCAGAACTATCCTTCAGCCCCCACCCCACGCATATATTTTTTTGTCCTGGTACTACACAGCTGATTCAAATAACCAACTCTTCAAGCTTTGATTATTTGAATCAGCTGTGTAGTACTAGGGCAAATACCAAAACGTGCACACAGGGGGGGGCACCAGGACTTAGTTTGGTAAACTCGGCTTTAGGCTACTGACTGTCAGTGAAAAATAGAAGGTCTACTGAAGACCTAAGGCCATTTAGCAGACACTCTTATCCAGAGCYACTTAGACTGAACTGAGGTAGGGAAGACAACCACATCTCAGTCACTGCAATGCAAACCGAACTCAAGAAATAACTACATTATATTACCACAGTCTACCACTGACCAAACAAATTGTTTTCTATAGGTCTTAAAGGGTACCTAGGGAGAACACTAGAGGTAACCCAATCCCCTAAACCGTTGTTACAGTCTGCTGCCGGTCATTGGATGCAGACAGGTCATATTGAAGACAGGGTGGTTTAATCTACAGCCTGGCTGAAAGAAGCATGCCTTGGGGGCAGAAATATTATCTCGCTCTGTGGTGTAAATTCATCAAACGTTCCATTGCAGACACATCTAGTTGCCCTGTGAAGAGAATCTGTCCCTTATGCATGTAAGCCTAAAGGCTCCACCCACTCACCAGCCTTGGGAGTGACATTCTTGACATTCCTATGCAAAACAGACAGTAGAAAATGAGTGAGAATATCTCCATAAAACTCTTTCCTACTGCTTACTTGACTGGGTCACTGTCAGAGTCTGCTGAGTTATGTGTAAGAATGGCCTGGTTTTGAATCTAAAAACAGTCTGTAGGMTTCCAGCATAATGGACGCATCATGGAAGCTTCAGGCACACACACGCAGGTTGCCACGTGTGTACTTGACTCAATGCAGAATGTGTCAACATCTCTGCTAGTCTGCTGTACAAAAGTCGACAAACTGCCTGCACTCCAAAATTGTATAGAGACATGTAATTGTTTAGACAAAGTTATTTGCATTATGGATGCTAAAGTAAAGAAAATGCATAGGTTAAGATGTATGTCAATACCTCACCAATATATGCAAGATTGAGCAAACATCAAACCTAGAACTAATGTTTGCTCAAGGGGCCGCTAAAAAAGGGAGCATATTGCAGTCATTTGTAATGATTAACACAATCCTGTTTAGAGAGGGGGAGACAGTACAAGACCTAACACCTATCCACTGAGTCAGTTGGTTGTGTTTATGGAAGGTTTCATCTTGTTGCTAAGTGGTCGCTAAACTAGCTATGAACTGTTTGAGCTGCATCCGGTGATATAGAAAGAGACAGACCACACCAGTACGGTGCATGCATCTCAGCCTCACTCACCTCGCTGGTTAACCACATGAAACCACAATTGTCGACAGACCACTTTTGGCTGCACACAAATAGGGACGGGTACAAAATAAGCACATTTCTATGGTACTCCTTATGTCGATTAACGTGTAAAATACATTTGCGCGTGCATTTGAATCAATATATTATCAACACATTCAATGAGTGAATGGTGGGGTATGAATGATAACCCCACAAAATATGTTTGCATTGTTTGTTCTAGGTTAGCGGTCTGGTTGTCCCTCAATAAGGTGAACAGACACCCAACCCCCACTCTCCTTGTCAACTCCCACCTGCTGGCGTAGGTCACAGTTCTCTCACCACCCCCCGCCCCTTCTTCTCTCTTTCTCACCCTCTGTGCATTAGCTCTCATAGCAGCAAATTAATACATTTCATTGAAGCTGCAGRATGTAACTTTTTGGGTGACCTGACCAAATGCACATAGAAATCTGAGTTATAGATCTGTCAATGTCATCAAAAGCAAGCATAAGAAGCGGCAGATGTGTTCTATGGGTGCTATMTCTATGCMTTCCGTGCTTCAGTTCCGATTTTAATACACCAGCTTCAAACAGCTGAAATTACAACATTTTTGGTKATTGAAAATATATTTCACAGCTGTTTAGATGGTATAATGATTCTCTACACTTTGCATTGCTTGTTTTGTCACAAATTGAATTTAAGCAAACTATTAGAATTTTKGCAACCAGGAAAAGGCTGAGTTATTTTTGCATATTGCACCTTTAATTCAACTGCTGTGTATGCTGCTCTCCCTTAACAGCACTGTGTGGATGGATCAGGTAGAYCATTGGGTTGTACAAGGGAATACTGAGGAAACACAACCTAAACTGAGGAATTCCMGCATAATCCAATGAATTTTTTGATGTTGTGTTTTCACAGGGGGCGTCTACAAGCCAGTAGCCTACTCAATGGTGTGAACAAGAGCTGCCTTCTTGACATGATCTGAGCCATAATGTATCTAGCGTCTCAGAGTAGGAGTGCTGATCAGGGACCAGCCCTCCGTCCATGAAAGCTATTCATTGTGATCWAAAAGACAAAACTGATCCTAGATCATCACTCTTACTCTGAGACACTCGATAGTGTCTCAACAATTATAATATATTTTATTTAACCTTTGTTTAACTAGGCAAGTCAGTTAAGAACAAATTKTTATTTACAATGACAGCCTAGGAACAGTGGGTTAACTGCCTTGTTCAGGGGCAGAACGACAGATTTATACCTTGTCCACTCGGGGATTCGATTTAGCAATCTTTCGGTTAGTGGCCCAACGCTCTAACCGCTAGGCTACCTGCCACCTAAATATATTACCTACAACAAACATGTGTAACTCCTCTCAGAAAAAGAGGTGGGGGTGGGTCTTCATCGTGATCTCAGATCGTACCCAGAGAACACATTCCAACTTAGTCATGTTCCAGAACACATAACAGTTAAAAACACATAAAATGACCAATGCAAACTTCCCCCATGAGGGGTCTAGGGCTAGGCCTATTCGTTTTAGTCGACACTGCCAGGCTTGAGGGGTCTACTCATTTGAGCCTGCAATGTGACTCATATCTGACTAGCAAGCCTGAACAACATGCCGTTGAATCAGTCGGACAACTCAGGGGGTCGTATGTATCAAGAATCTCACAATAGGTGTGCTGACTTAAGATCAGTCTAGAATTTTAAAATCTCAATGAATAACAATGGACAGGGGGAGCTGATCCTAGCACTCCTACTCTAAGACMTTTGACCCCATGACAGATCAGTCATATAGCCTACTACAGTATGATATTATTCAGACACTCCTAGTCTAGCGTCCCAAATGGTACCCTACTCCCTTATAGTGCACTACTTTTGACCAGAGACCATATTGCACTACTTTTTAAGTAGTGTACTATTGAGGGAATAGGGTGCCAGTTGGGACACAAACCTAGCCCGATGCTATTGTTGCTGTTGAAGGGATCGTTTGGGAATTTGGCAATGAAGGATGAATTTCTTTCCCKGAATCAGATTAACACTTGGATACCATTTTTATGACTGAGTTCAGTTTGAATTAAGTTGCCAACTAGCATTAGCGCAATGACTGGAAGTCTATGGGAACAGCTAGAATGCCAGCTGTTCCTGTAGACTTCCAGCCAATGCGCTAATGCTAGTTAGCATTGGTTTACAAAACTACCTCTACYTCCAGTATGAACAAAGTTAGTCAGAAAAATGGTAGCGTAGCACCCCGTATTATGGGTATATTCAACAGCGTTTAAGAAATATATTACCTTCAACAGTGTTATCTTGTGATCAAGTCATCAATGTTTTGTGATTTGTGTTGTAAAAAAGTTAGCTAACGAGTTAGCAAATAGCATGTTTGACATTTCAGTGTAAATACTACTACMGTTAACTTTTTGATAAGKAGTTTAGCAAAAAAAATATGTRCCGTATTATCGGCATACGGTCCCTTACTATTTTGTTAAATTACAAGATATATCCGTTTCGTTTTGTTKAAAAAAAGAGACCAACCTCATCTCCAAAGTGTTTACTAGATAGTTGACTAGCCTTCCGGTAAAAAAAATGGCTTGCCTGTCAACTTTTCATTGCGTAGCCCGGTGCGCCCTCCTGTAGCCTCTTAAAAATGGTTCTTCGCCAACATCTTATTCAGTGTTGTAACCAAATAAAAGTCTCATTATTTGTTTTACAGATTAATCTTATGTTTTGAGAAAGTAGATAACAGTTTAATACTAACATAAATGAGAATGAATAATTTAGGTAAAAGGTTGGATATTAAATGATGTATGGTCTGTCGCACAGCCTAATTTTACAATATACAGCATGTCCCACAAAAATGTGTATATATAACTTTTTTTTTTAACTCTCAAAACCTAACTTAACTTACATAAACMGTGGTCAGCTAGCTTGAAGGGTGTCTTTAGTCGCAAAAAGTACCATTACTTTCCAMGCCATTTAAATGTTGAGCTCGAGGTGATTTAATCCTCCAACCTCTAGAGAGTGTCCGATGTTGGGGGTGTCCGATGTTGGGGGAAAATTAGCTAACAATGAGTTTCTGACTTAAGTAGATAAAGGGCGTTAATGCAAAAATCCTTAACTATCCCTTTAAGTCCTAACAACGTAACTAACAGAAGGCAATGTATGAACATATGACTAAGTCACTTTGGATAAAGCTTCCGCTAAATGGCATATATTGTATTATATAGGGAAGGGAAGTGACTCATTGGGTCAGCCCAACACCACTTCTACCCTGTGGTCTGTGTGCTATTATGAAGCATCTGAAGTGACTCTGAGCCTATGTAATTACCACTGTGTGTGTGTGTGTGTGTGTGCGTGCAGGCGCAAGATAAAACGCAAGAGGGGGGTTCACTCCTTGATTCCTGCCCTTGAGACAGTAATGCTGTCATTAAACGTTCTAGGTCTATGATATCAGACAGAATCTCCTAATCAAAGACTCATTTCACCCCAATTAAACTGACTAAGGCCATTAAAAGAAAACACTTTAATCCTTAAAATAAGAAGTTGACAAGAATGGCTCAGTCAGACAGCAAATTGAAATTTGGATTGGTGTCAATGCTTAAGGCGCCTGCATGCTTCCTATCCGAAACGGTTCGGAACAATTAGTGCAAATATTCTGATGACATTTTGTAGCATTTTTGTTCGTTTTGGTCTTCGGCACGGGGTTTTTCGGCTGTTCGTGAACACGCATTTTTTTTTCTTGAGGCAAGCCGAAAGTCTGTTCCCGAAGTCTATGCCCCTTCGTTGGTGATTGGTCAACAACAGGAATTCTTCAATCAAGTGTTTGTTGTCATTCAAGAGATTAATAATTTTGATGCAAATGTTTTCACTTGAGAAATAGTTATATATAAAATTGCGTGACTAAGATCGTAGACTAAAAACGTAAACTCAAGAAATATGTAATTACATATCTTATATTAATTCTGACTATTTTGAAGAAGTGTGTACTTGCTACAGTGTCTCAAGATGGACAAACGGTACCATTGACACCCTTTTCTCATTTGTCAAGCTAAGGTCTTCTAAGGGAGTATGCGAGCACACTCGTTTGGTTCACCTAAGGCGCCAGCCGAACCGAAGCATGCGGAAGACTTTACACAGCTTAACAAATCATTCTGAGCTTTCGCCTTCTTTGCTGAAGAACGCAGCCTCTGGCTACACTGTTCTTACAGGAAGTGATTATAAAGGCAGGACCTATCTTGCCAGTCTCAATGCACACAGTCAACTTAACTACATTATGAGTGTAGTACACATGACCTAAATGGCACCCTATTCCTTATGTAGTCCTCTACTACCCCATAGGCCTTGGCCAAAAGTAATACACTGAATAGGGAATAGAATTACATTTGAAACATGACAAAATACTAGCTAACCACTCACAACACACCTCTGGATTGAATCAATGCTAAATGGTGAACCACAGTTTACACACACACAGGTATTTTTTGTTGAAACTGACTGAGTTACCATTTGAAGACATACATCCGATTCTCTATATCAAAGGCTGCTGTGAGACACTCCCAAATAAAAGTATAGTTATTTGATACAAACTACCGTTTAAGCATATGTGCAATGACATTAGAAATATACAGTACACAGGCTACCACATATTGATTGACATGGTCCATTTTAGACTAACGTTACCCCAGGGAGAGACACTCGATGGCCAAGAGCCCAGGCCTTCCAACCAATCCCCTTTGGACAATGGAGGCAACAATGTTACAATGTTGTCTGTAACAACTCTTGACACGATATATATCCACTCAAAAAACGTTGAGTTACATCATGGCATAGGGGGCTACATTTTATAGTAGACTAACGTAAAATGTCAGCTTCAAATTTCAACTATGGTAGGAAGGAAGGCCTGCTCTGATATCTTGTCTTCTACATTCCCTCCAGACAGTGGACGACAATGGGGGACAAACAAATTCAATGCCTACCAACCAAAATGCGTCAAAATGTAATGACAAAGGCCTAAAACTGAACAATGTAGTAATTTACCTTGGCAGGCTACAGATAAACACAAAAAAATGCCGATGTAAGCCAATTTGATACGAGTGAATTCACATAGCCATTCGGTTTTTCGTCGCCCCATCCGGCCGCCGATATCCCCACCCAAAGTTCCCCAACTCATTCCTCATCATACCCTTTGTCGAATCCCTTGAACATTTCAGTAGCCTATACAATCTTGGCATAGCCTAACCAGATATGCTGGACAATCATTTGAGAAAATAAAGTATAGAATCTTACCTTGACTCGTGTTTTTGTCTTTGTTTATAATTTCAGAGCAGCATTTACTGAGAAWAAAAGTATCCCGTGCGCTTTTTCGAGAGAAAAAAACTGTTATTCACGGAAGGAAATACCGCAAAGTGTCAGCGATGTGCCTTATCCGTTTAAAATTATGCTTGCCCCGTTCAAAATACAAAAAAGTCGAGGAAAAGCAGGATGTAAATTATTTTACTAGGGGCAGCTAGCCCGAACACGTTACAATAGATCCTCAGTCTAGGGCGAAATATTTTRTCCTTCAAAAAAGTGGACGACGATTTACAGTCATTTCTTCTTATCTAGGACCGCCCACACAGGAAATACCGACTCTACTTGGAGGGCAATGGAGCAGACCTGTGAACCCTTCTATTCCTAAATAACATTACTGACCCTGACCACTTCATACACACACGCAGTCTGGTTTTACTAACCTTGTAGGGACACACAATTGATTGCCATTCAAATTCCTACTTACCCTAACCCAACCCTAAACCTAAACCTAACCATTAACCTAGCCCTAACCCCAAAACCTATCCTTAACCCTAAAAGTAAACACCCTAGGAATAGCCTTTTTCCGGCAAAATGTCCCCAGTTGGTAAAAAAAAAAAAATTGACTATTCTTGTGGGGAGTTCAGGTCCTCACAAGTAAAGTTAAACATGTCCACACACACACACACACACTGTAAATTGTTTAGATACAAAGTTGTATTTACTCAGATAAGGATGGTTTAATATATGACACACACGTTATAACTTGTCTGGAAGGCTTCCGGTCCTACCTACTGATAACTGCTGTTACTAAGTGATGATTCAACGCTCTTACCTCAGAAAGAGAGCAGACATTCTGGAGATCAAACGTGAGACTATACTCTCAAACACATTTTTTGGGGAGATGCTTGTCTTTAATTAAACTACAAAAAWTTTATTTTGCTCAGTGAAAAACAACAGTAAACTCCTCCTGAGAGACACTGTAGTTTAGTGAAACCACTATTGGGTTGTTTATGTGATCAGTGACCAAACAGGAAGCTTTAGTGACCCTCTTGTTTACTTGGCAGAGCATTGTTTGTTTGTAAGACAACATAATTTATGCTGTCTTACTTTGAGTCTGCTAAAGAAGTTTGCTCCCT
The DNA here is from genome assembly GCF_002910315.2 of Salvelinus sp. IW2-2015. Lineage (NCBI taxonomy): Eukaryota > Metazoa > Chordata > Actinopteri > Salmoniformes > Salmonidae > Salvelinus > Salvelinus sp. IW2-2015. The sequence goes on along the minus strand of NW_019942565.1, from coordinate 196,780 downwards.
TTTTTCATAAAAAATGTATGCACGCATGACTGTAAGTCACTCGCTTTGAATAAATGGGTCTGCTAAGTGAAATATATTATAATATATTATAAAAGAGTTACAATGTATTTTCTAGGTGGTGTAAACTGAAAAACAAGACAAGACATATCACTGACACTGAGTAGGGCTCTGCGTAATATAGGTTTAATTTATTTATTCCTCTGTTAAACATTATTATAAAAGATATGATGTGTTCTTGGAATGAGTGTGTGTGCATAGTCAAATGAGAACAGTGACGATAAGCCTAGTGACATATCCTCAAAAAGGGCTTCCGTTTTTGACATACCCCTACCCAACGTATAACAAAGCACAACCATGTTTCCATATCTCTAAGTTATCCCATATATGAAATGGACGGTTGTATAACAATGTTTTACTGCAAAAGTGGTTCAATTGATAGATATTGTATCTCAAAATTGCAAGTAGTCAGTTGTCTGCTCTACATACACAAACAAACAACATTAGGATATTTTAATATATAGACCTGTAAGCACACAGATACAATAGTCAGAAATATAAACTCTGAATATTTATGATGAATGTAAACTTCACTTTTTGGTTGCTGTTAAATAGACAAACTGCTATAATTCACTGCTGTATCAATCAAATCAATCAATGAAATGTATTTATGAAGCCCTTTTCACATCAACCGATGTCACAAAGTGCTTCAACAAAATCCCAGCCTAAAACCCCAAACAGCAAGCAATGCATATGTAGAAGCACGGTGGCTAGGAAAAACTCCCCGTATGGTCCTGCCTGACAAAAAATGCATACAGTTGTTTGATCTTGTGACTATTGTAATCAGCTCTAAGGCAAGTGGGCTCAGACACTGTCATTTTCTCCAGTCTAAGGTGGATTTTATACAGAATGTTTATCCCCTACTCTTGCAATTATGTTAGCTCCCCCCTAGATTTGACCCCAAATACAATATGGCGTCCAAAATCCAATATAGCTGAAACCTTAACATAGAATGGTGGGTTAATCCCCTGTATATGTATACGCTGAATGAGAGACATTTTTAAGATTTGTGCACTGTACTTATGACCTGTACTCAATACTATTTGTGTGTACTTCAGCTATGTTAGGAATACACTATGCCCACCATATACACTCAAACACCTTTGTCTGGATATATAAAAAAGGCATCAGACTGCTTGGCATGGCAACGCCAAGTATTCCAAGTCACGATCTTCTTTAAAGATCAAACTAAAGGAACGAGAATCCCACCCTGAACTCTGACACCCTCTCCCTAGCTTTACAACTCGCCTCTCCAGGATTGGGCTCTTAAGTCACCTCCTTATCATTTAGAAGTTAGTTTTGATTCATTGCTAGTCCAATACATCTGCCTTAATCCAACATGACCATCTGCTGGCTCACTGCATTTTTGATGCACATTGGGATGTTCCAGTGCACTTTTATCCTGGTTGGGCTCAGCTGGCACATTGCTTCTTCCAGACCATCCTGGCTGTCTGCCCTGGAGTTGCCGTATATGTTGACTTGGTGACAGTTATGGTGCATGGGGAGGATGCAATCACATATGACAAGTGCATAAGGCAGGTGTTCACTATAATGAACCAACACAACCTGACGCATTGACAAGAAATGGGCCGTCACATTTCATGGGAATTGCACTTCTCCAATGTCAATGACATCCAGAACTGTCCTTGATAGGCCCACTCCACCGTCAGTCCTCCCCTCGGGCAGTTACTAGAGACAGAGACACTATGGAACTGGACTGCCATTCAACAGCCAAAATGCCGTCTGGAAATTGCTGCCGTGCATTACCTCATTTGCAACCTATTTCGCTACCAACCATGGCTGGCTAGCCCATGTGACACCTGAACTGGTCTCACATGTGAAGTATGAGCTTTCATGTTGAGGTGACTCATGCATTGGCCTTGGAAACTGCAGTAATCCCAACAAGGACATATGTCCCATTTATGGCAAACAAGAGGCGCCTTAGAATGGTAAAACTTGCTGTATGTAATCATCTATGGTGGATGAGGATTGACTGTGAGATAGGGGTCTTTGTGCATCATGCTTGATCTGCTCCACCTCCTCTGCAACCCTTTTACTGTCCATCAAAGCCCAGGGATCCTCATCAAATGTATATGTGTGTGGAGCTGTACTGTCCCTCATAACCAATGCTTCTTAGTCATAGTCTATGACCTAGCTACACTCTAACTAACTTCTAAGTAACCCTCACAGGTTATGTCACTCTCCAGCTGGGCGTGCCCCAGTCCGTAATCAATGCCAACCACCCACAGTTAATATCGGCCAAATTATCATCCTACCGGACTTCCAAAGGAATATGACCTGAAGGACTTTTGGCCACATTCAACATAATAAACTAAACCCACAGGCCAATTAGGCATTGGACAGATCTAAAGTCAAGTCTGTCTGTGACAGCCCTTTCACAGACTTTCATTCAGAAACAGACAACCAACTATCCCTCCATTACTATCCCTCCATTACTATCCCTCCATCATTCAGGCTGGGATAGCATTCCAGTTAGTCAATTGGTCTCATTGGTATGCAAGCTGCATCTGCTGACTGCCTATACTCAATTGTAGAAATGAAAACTGATCCCCCCACAGCTCATTATTCTGCACTGTTAGAGTTAAGTGAGTGTGTCACAATATCTACAGTATAAATGTAACCACGTTTGCAGTCAAATATTTTTACACAACCATTAATTTCATTTATGGGAGACCTTAGAGATATGGTAAAACATGGTTGTGTTTTGTTATACCTCAGGTAGGGGTATCTAAAAATGTTGGGGGCCTCGCCACTAGCCTAGATCTGCACACATTTAGACATTGTGTCATCAACCTATGACTGCACAGCTGCTGTGGGCCCCCCTGTCGCTAAATAACACTCACATGAAGCAACAGGGATCTCTCCCCCAAATCATCAGCCACTTATCTAGTACCTCCTAATTACATCCCATAATTAATACATGTTTAACTTAATCAGTGCTAATGTATGAGTCATACATTATAATTCAATTAACTTAGTAAATTATCAATGGATAAGTAATGATACATTAATCTAGGTTTCATATTAAGCTGTAAATGAAAGACATTACATTAACACAGAATGATAGTCCTTTGTATTCTAATCAATGTATTTGATGATGTTAGGATAATGTTATTGTGCAGCCAAATAATTAGTCACAACCAAAACAACATTTACATTTACATTTAAGTCATTTAGCAGACGCTCTTATCCAGAGCGACTTACAAATTGGTGCATTCACCTTATGACATCCAGTGGAACAGCCACTTTACAATAGTGCATCTAAATCTTTTAAGGGGGGGGGGGGTGAGAAGGATTACTTTATCCTATCCTAGGTATTCCTTAAAGAGGTGGG